>NC_089874.1:130597500-130897500 GCF_040182565.1 Anser cygnoides
GGTGAGGCACTGGAACAGGTTGCCCAGAGAAGTGTTCCCTGGAGGTGTTCAAGGTCAGGTTGGAGCAACCTGAGCAACCTGATCTAGTGGGTGGTGTCCCTGCCAATGGCAGGGGGCTTGGAACTAGATCATCTCTGAGGTCCCTTCCAACCCAGGTCATTGTATGACTCTATGATCTTATTTTGTGTCATATAACAAGCAGCTCTTTGAGCATTTTAAAAAGAAAATCTAAGATTTATTCCTTGCTTTCCTACAACAAAACTGCACTGGTACAAAAATGCCCACAGTCACTTAATTTAATGTAATAGGCCTCATTACCAGTGATGATACTAGAAGAAAAAACAGTGTTCATTGAAGAGTTCAAGCTGAGTATCTAGAGTGCCTTTTGAAAACAAACTTTTCTTGTTTTAAAAAGCAGTATGTTTACTTCAGAAGTCACTGATATTTAATAAATGTAGGATCTACTACTGTCTTTTGCAGTAAAGCTGCACCTTAAAAGCTGGGAATATTATAATTTTTACCGTCTCTTATTATGCTGTAAATGCTCTACATTTTTGCTACATAGATGTAATTTATTGCAAATATAATCATTTTTCTGTTCCTGTATGGTTGGTTTTTGTTTGTGCATGTGTATGTGCGTGTGTATGTGTGTGTGTGCGTTTTTCCTTAATTTTAAAGGCCTTCAGCCTTTAAGTCCCATGTATGTAGATTTTCCTCTGAAGAACAACATTAAGAAATGAACACTAGCAAAATAAATCCTAAGGATTTGTAAACCTTGTCTTAGGTGTTGTTCAGAAGGTTTCAGAAAGTATACATTCTCCTTACAATTTCAGGATGTGATAATGTTAGAACATCTTCATTGAAAATTAGAGTAAACAGAAAAAATTTATGGAAAACATACTTGAAAACAAAATTACAGAAACATTCCTTTGAAACAGGACCCAAGTTCACTCAAAAGATTCATGAACTGTTTGATAAATACAGTGTTAGTTAAGGATATATGTCCTTCAGGTCACTAATTGTGAAACTGTGGCTTTTCATAGCTCTTATTATTATTGCGTAATACCTGTACAAGCTAAGTATCAAAATAGTGACAAAATTTACTTGAGAAGCAAACTTTGACAGTGGTGGTGGCATTCAGTAGTTTTGCACAAAACTTACATTATTTCATTAGGATATAGCAAAATCTTAAAGAGCTTTCTACATTAAATAAAAATAGAAAAAACAGACCAGTTAAACATGCATAGATGTTGATGGGAAATGCTTGTTCCATAATAATGGTCTAGTTTTCAGTAGATCATTTAAAATAGGGAACTTTAGAAGTACGAAATAAAATTAAATGTCATTTATGTCACTGTAATACCCATCCTTGGAAATCTTCACTTCACTTTACTTTTGCCACCCATTTTCTCCTTACAGATGGAGTATGGACATATTAACCCTCCTTTCAGTTGTCCCTTGATAAAGATAATATAGTATTATTATTTTTATTATTTTTTTAACTCTTCTTATGTAGCTGTATCTTACATCTAAATATGGCCTTGCGTGCTGGTATTAATTTGGGGTAAATGTTTTCTCAGATTGTAGAAAAGCATGTGTTAAGTTCATTACAGGCTGTGTTTGAACTATCTTCTCAAGTATTTTTCAGCTTTTGAAGCAGCAAAGTTTCAATTAAGTGTCAAAACCAAAGCAAAAAGACCTGTTTCTTACAGATGTTAACCTAGGTGTGAAAGCAACAGCACTGAACTCCAATAAAGTGATGAGCTTGGTTAAAGACTCAAGCTTCATCCAGTTCAAAGAGAGATGAAAACATGAAAGAACAGAAGAAATAATTTTCAGAGCAAAATTTAGTGTGACACAAAGGATATTTATCTCTTTTTCAGCTTGTTAATGCCCTTTTATAATTTTAAATGACCTGTTTCAAAACATTTTGGGATAAAATGACAAGTGGTATTTCCAGTTAAAAGGTTGGTGCTTCTCCTTAAGCCAGTTCATGCGTCATACTGCTTTCATTTGTCCAGCTGCTAATATAAATGATGATCTGTTGAAGTGCATCTCTCTTGGCAATATAAAGCTGGCAAGGATTTCTGGACAGTTGTGTACATTTACTTTATGAACAAGCACACCATTTTGTGCACCAGCACTTACTGCATTGCATTAAACAGTCTTGCAAATATAGAGTGACTTCCAGAGAGATTTAAGTAACAAATCTTTTGTTGCAGGAATCTTGCAAGGACTGTTGCTTCTGTTTTATCAGGCCTCATAAGGTTCTTTAAAAGGTTTGAGAGACAGAAATTAAACTAATTTGAGAATGAGCAATGGAATGAGCTGTCTTTTGTGCCCAACAGCATATCTAGATTTATTTTAAATATCTGGAATGAAACTATGGTCACTTTTAACAGAAATGCTTTGTATGTAATGCTTCAATGTATCCAGGACTACACCACCAACATAGAGACTTCTCTGTTTTTAGAGCAAAATTCAGCTAATACTGCTGACACTGAGATAGTAATCAATTTCAGGATAATGTTGTGTGAGTATGGCTGGGAAAAACAGTAGTATTTTATCCAGAAAATCTTTTAGAACCAGTAATTCACCCTGGTTCATGATCTCCTCCATAGTGCAGGTGGATGGCAAGGTCAGATCCCAACTGACAAAGACTGAGGCCTATACCAGGAAGACACCACTTGTGAGTGGGTTGGAGTATCATGTTTCCACTCTCTCTTCTTAATATTTGAGTTGATTGAAGACTATTCTGTGAAAATTGGACCTTTTTCATGTCTTGGAAACTAGGATGTTACAGCATATACTGGCCCGGTTTGTGTTTGCACATACAATTTTTTTTTATTAAATATATATTTTTTATTTTTATTTCTATTTTTAATGGAGAACACTAAAACTGCAAAGAAACAAAACGTGAAATCTTGTTTTTGCATTCTTGTTACAGGTTTCTCTAGCTGCTAGTCCATCCTATTCTGCACTTATACCGCAGGATATTTATTTCTACAGCCTTACAGAATCATGCTGAATATTTAGAAATGATTTTTTAAAATATGAACATTATTTCAGATAATGGTTTGGAATGGAAAAGTTTGTAAGAAAAATACCCATACAATCTCTTTTTCTATGCCACTATTCTTATGGCACCTCAGTTCCCTGATGGCACAGTACACTGATTATAAACACAGCAGTCAGAGCTTAATCGTTCCCATCAGCAGTGACTTCACACATCCTAAGACTTCCTTAAATGTACATCTTTGAGCTGACACAGCACAATCTAACAGTGTTGTGCTTATTCATTGAGAAATAAGGACCTTGACTCTAAAATAGGTTGCTCAGCAACTAGCAAACCTAGAATTTTAAATAACTATAGGAACCTGCATGGTCACTGGCATAATGTTTTTTCACTGCTGGAGAGCAGACATTAAAAAAGGTTCAAAGTAGATTAACTAGTACATGAAATGGTGATTTAGCTGGTTGTATTTGTTCACATAAGTCTGTAATGAATCACTGACCCACCACTACTTTGGATGATCAAATTTTCCTATAAAAGTTGAAACTGAGCATGGTTATTAAAAATCACACTGAACTCTGCAGAAGAGTAGGGGTATTTTCCTGAATGTTTTGTCTGTATTCTAGCTTGGATGCTTCTATTCAGCCTTCTTTTATTTCTTCTGGTGATTGACAGGGAATGCCTTTTTTTAATCCTTATTTTTTTTTCTTTAACTTTTTCTTTTTTCCTGTTCTGTTGAAAGACTTTTGTGCTGGCAGAGGCACAGAGAACTTTGGCACAATGAGTTGAAAATCATGATAACTAATTAGATTGTCAGGTTTGTGTTTCAGGCTATCTAATAAAAATAAAATGCTCATCTTCCTGTTCATGTCTGGAGTTTGTACCTGTGTGTAACTATTGACCAATACCTGTTTTTCTGACAAATCTAGCTGCTATGATTTACACTGGTATCTGACTTAAGAGTTTCAGTCTCACTAATTTTCAATGTGAAGCAATTGATGTAGAGAATTTTGATCATCAGTTAATTGAAATTGCAAACAAAATAATTTGTCTGAAGGGTTAAAATACTTGGAACACACCTTCTGATATGACTTTTTAAGACTGAAAAAGATACATTTAACACCATTCCTCTGAAAATTTTCTGTCATTCCTGTGAGCCAGAACTGTTTTGTACTGCTAGGGTAACGCAATACAGTTCTGTTTGCAATATGTGCTATATTATAGAAAGTCCCTCTCAGTTGACATAGAAAATGAAATTGAATAAATTGTCTGTCTTCAGATCTAGTGTACTGATGGAGATTGTGATCCACCACTTTTGTACATTTTGAAGACAAGGTAAAATTGCTCCAAGATGTAAAACATTTTTTAAGGTGAAATTTTCTGATCTGGGGCTCTCCTTCCTGAAAACTTCTGTTGAAATAGAGATTGTAGTTCTTAATACATGTTGAATAAATCATATCATCTCAACTTTATTGTTCCTTCCCAGTCTTAACCGTCTTAGGATAAAAGCAGATGAGAAGCCGATAACACTTGTTTTACATGGGTACGAAATAAGTTAAAAGTTTATTTAGCCTTGGAGCTCTGTTAGAACAGGGATCTTGATTGTTTCCTATGGCTTTACCTTTTTTCATGAGTACAGAGTGAACAAATGTTATTTCTCAGCCTGTCTCAGCACCACTGATTCTTTACATTCTGCATTAACAATTATCGGGTTTTGTTTGTTTGTTTGTTTGTTTTTCCAAGACTCGGGAAATTCTTGCTTTAATATTTTTCAGAACATAAAAGATGTAATGTAAGAGATAAAAAGTGTGTAAGAGTAGGTCTTTAAACATTTTTGACTGTTGTAATCAATGAAATTCAAGGTTTAGCACCATGTACAAATGGAAGCTGTTGCTACATGTGGATTAAACTACTTCAGTTACTTAATATGCCAATATATGTCTGAACTTTCAGCCTTGCTTAGGTAGGCTAAATGTGCCCTTGCATGTTTCTTTACCTCACCGTTTTCTTTAACACATGCTGTTTTGGCTATTGAAAGCCCAGGATTTCCCAGCCAGTAGAACTGCCTGATTTCAGGGACCAAAATACCATCAGGAGGATGACTGAATAGCAGTTTTTCCATGCTAAAAGAAGCTATTCTACACATAGCTCAATAATCATCCTTATTTGACCATTGTCGTATAAAACATTTATTAGCAAACTAATTAAAAAAACACACACAGTAACCATGCAAACACAAAGGCTAAATGAAACCCTGATGTAATCAGTAGAACTTAATTGATTTCATATGAGTTGTGCCTACCTCCACTGTAGTTGAACTTAGTCATTTATGTGAGTGCTTGGTGAAATTTTGTGAAATCACTCTTATTAACACAATCTCAAAGTTCGATAAAAAAATGGCTTTGGTTTACTAGATTAAAGGATTTTAACACCTGAATTATACTGTAAGAACTTGAACTTTGATCAAGAAAGGAATGTCATTTGCTTACCAAAAGATCAGTATTATTGTATACACAACATGAAAAAAACATTTAGAAGGGCATCAAAGACTAATGTTGTGCTCTGGCTCTTGTTAATGCAGAATGAGGAATTCCAATTTGCATTTGCATCACTTGGCAAACCCACTGTAAAAACAAACTCAACACCACCATTCCCATTTTTAAAAATATTTTGTCTAGTTGTATTACCAGAGATCTTTGTTAGAGATCTTTGCTTGAGGTCAATGAAGCCATTGTATTGCCTGTGTTCATAAAAGTGTAAATAATCCAACAGCACACAGAAGATTGACATGAGTTGAAGGTGTCTCCTTTAGTCTTTGCCATTTTTTTTTTCAAATTGAATGCAGACGTGTTTAGGGAGATCTCTCTGACAGCAGAGATCTCAAAATGAATCAGTAAAAGTTACTTTTCCAGTGACTATTTTTAATTCAGGTGCTATAAATAAATGAAATGCATCTCTCTTTAAATCTTTTAGTCCCAAGGAATAAGTCCTACGAAAGTACTCATAACAGACAAACAATAAAAAATACACCTTTCCCCAAATCCAAGACTATTATTCAGGATCAGCCTTAATAAATGCATTGCCACCATTTCTGTTCAGCAGTAAGAAGTGCATTTTACCTATCATGTCTGCCTCATAAGGCATGGTTTCTCCAGAGTCCTCTGACTTAGTGATTCACTGACATCTAAAACATGTCATTTACCCTTCTGCCTTAATGACTGCTCACTTCAAGATGTTGCAAACTTTCTATGAGCCAGTGAGTCTCACATGCCTTGAGTAAAGTGGAGCTACTTCATTGCAATTTTCCAAGCCAATCACAAGACTGAGCCTCAATTCTTCTACCAATTTCAATAGGAAAGATAGAAACAGATGTGAAAGGTCTTTAATATGAAAGGACTCTTAGTTCAAAAGCACCATTACATGTTTACTTTTCATATGATGTACCTTCCACCTTTTTGTTGAAAGTAAGGACTTTTATGTATTGTTTAAGAAAACATTTTGTGAACCACATTTGGTCCATTGGCTTCAAGTTTCAGCTTTTATAGAAACTATGAAACAAATGAAGAAAGTTGGTTTACCCAGGACCCAAAGCAATTGGGGTTTCTGCACCAAAAATGTCAATATTCAAGAATAAATTCATGTAAGGCAGAAATTCTACAGGTAACCAATATCAAAAGTATGTCTGATGCTACTGAATGCTTTTTTTTTTTTTTTCTATGACACTAGGGTTGGACTTACTTAAAATACCTGTAAAAATATTTCTCAATAGAAGACAAGATATAACCATAAACCAGAAAAGGAGAATATAAGACTTATGTTTCTTTTGATGTAAAGCTGATGATTTACTAAATATTATCTTTTCATCTTCATAACAACTGTTGAATTGTAGGGAAGCAGATGACAGGAAAGGGGAAAAGTACATAGAGCACAAGCTGTAGATGACTACAGACATCTACCAAGGGGAATTTCCTCATCCAAAAGGCCTGTGATTGCTTTTTGCATCCTCATGCAAGAATGACAAGCAGAGACAATTTATCTTCTCATAAAGGGACAAAAAAAATTAAAACCTTTATGATTATTAATCCCTCCTTGGAAACAAGTCAGTCCCATTTTCAGAGTGAAGAAAAATTACCCAATTTCCATGAATCTGTTCTTTACCACAGTACCATTAGGTTATTCTGTAAAATGTTTATTCACATTTCTCATCATCTTTGTTGCATGTACACCAGGCTAAATTACAGTAACTGGAATCAGGTGAAACATGCAGAGATACTTTTTCTTCAACCCTGTGAAAGCCTTTTACATGGCAACCTCACATAACATAATTGTAGCTGGCTAAGTCGTCTATATTTTCTCACTGCTACTAGCAAATGGGACTGGTGTTCTAAATGTATAATTGTTTGTATGAATGGTTTTTATTGTCCTTTGACTACTTTGCCTATGGACAAAGCAAAACTATACCACAGTGTGAACAAATAATTTTACTCAGTCTTAAAGCATAGCACTGAAACACTTTCAGGAATCTTCAAAAATCTCAAATCTTTTGGGAACTAAAACATGAGATCATGTTAGAAATCAGAGTAGCTTGACCTAAGTACAAAGAGAGTTACCAAGTTCTTCCTAAAATGGGAAGAAACATTCTGTAGATAGAGGGTTCTTTTCCTTGGGTTCTAGTGTCATATATCATACGGTTGAGATGAAGTTCAAAGTCAGGCAAAGTCAATATCTTTGACCTTCTCTTAGCAAAACAAACACAAATGGTGAGTGTCAGTAACAGCTCAATAGCAATGAATGTTTTTCTTAAGGGGTAGAGTTAGGGACCCTGCTCTCCCTTCCTTTCTGATGGTGAGCTTGTTCCTCTGCTGGAAGACTGCACTTAAGAGTAGATTAGAAACTGAAAAGTGCCATTGTATTAGGGAGGTGAGAGCATCTCTATGAACATGGAAGATGAAGATGAAAGGATCTGGATCTCATCAGTCTTGCAGTTACTGGAAAAAAAAAAAAAAGGTTTTTGACTTATGCTCATACATCCTGAAGGAGAAGAATCTTTTAGAAGCTATCATTTGACTCTGATGACCAGTCTACTTTTTATTTATAGCTTGCTTAAAAATATATTTCTTTGCTGTGAAGCTTTTTCCAATTATGTACAAAAGTTTAAGGAAAGAATCTCAAAGATGCTATCTAGTCTAACCTTATGCTCAAAGCACGGTCAGCTGTAAGCTCAGACCAGGTTGCCCAATTGGGTCTTAAAAGTATCCAAGGATGAAGATTGCCAAAATTCCCTGGCCAATCTGTTCTGCTGTTTGACTGTCCATCTGGGGGAAAAACTTTTTCATATATCCAGACTGAACTCATTTCGATTTATATCCATTTTCTTTTGTCCTCCTGCTGTACACTGTGAAAAGCCTGACACCATCTGTTCAGTTACTTCTTTGTAGCTTTGCCAGACTGATACGAGGTCTCCTCCAAAGCCCTCTCTCCCCAAGGCTGAACAAGACCTACTCTTAGCCTCTCGTCAGGGCAAATGTTCCAGCCCCTGATCATCTCAGTGGCCTTCACTCCAGTTTATGGGTGTCTTTCTTGTATTGGATGGGATGTGTGTGGGGAAAATGGATGCACTGCACTATTCTGGACACTGTCTAAAAAACGCCAAGTAAAAGCAAATAATCATTCCTGATGATACAGCTCAGGAAGCCGTTTACCTTTAATGCCAGGGCATACTGCTGGTTCATGTTCATTGCTTCTGTCAACACCCCCCCACCCCCCCCATCCTTTTCCACAAAGCTCTTCCCTTCCACTATATCAGTATACCAGTAAGCCCAGATTGGATCAAGGGATTCTTCCCAGCTGCAGGATTTGGCATTTGTCCTCTCCAAATTCCTGTTGGCCCATTCTTCCAATTCTTCCAGACTGTCTATCTTTCTTCCGACTTCCTCCACTTTCTTCATTTCTAACTCAGTAGAATGTAATTGAGCTGCCACTCCTGTACAATTGGGGTTGTCCATCTTTGTCAGGTCTCTGTGAAGATCCTGTTAAACTCATTTTCATCTTCCCAGATGCTGTGTGGTCTGCTTTCTTTGCCACATATCTCCTTGACGTGGAGATTAGACTCATCGACCCCCACACAGCTCCTGCAGGCAATGAAATAGTCTCCTCTCCCACAATGCCAGCCTGAAGTCTGGAACGTGACCTCTCCCCAACGGCTATGATCTCTCTCCAGAGCTCTGTCTGGGTTAAATCCTCTGCTGTGCCAGAGGCAGCTGGTCTAGATAGTGTTGAGGCAGTGATAGATACCATTAACATACTGCTTTCAGTTACCAACTTCCTTCTGCTCAATCACCTTCACAAATTACTGTTCTGGGAGTTGTACCGAGGGCCAGACAGTTACGTGGGTCTCTTCCTAGCACTAGCTGAATGACACTCCTGAATCAGGAAGCAGCTGAAGATAAAAGATGTAGGCATGTTTTGACCAGAAATAGCTGAGAGGTTTTTAGAAACTGCTAGAGCTCGTAGAAGAAAGTCTGGAGTAGCTACCCTTTCCCAGCAACATCAGTCACTACAGTGTGCCTAGGAGACTTCCCAGAATTCTCTAAAGATCTTGAAAGAAGGTCCCAGAGGATCTAGAGGAAAAACATGGAAACTATTCTGCCAACTAATGTCTGTTTGTTTGGCATATTGTAGTTGTTTTCATTTAAGTTAAAGCAACATTCTTTTAGCAATGCCATTCTACATTTTGGGCCTCTGATTCTTATCAAAATTTACTCATCAGTTAGGGATTTCATAAAACTTCAAAACAGTCTCATATCTCTTGTAAATGATTCAAAAGTTTCATCTTCTCTTTTTGTTTTTGTAGGAAACTGAAATCTTTCAAAATGCTCATTCTGTCTAGGAGTCATGTTTTCCTAAAATATTCATAACAGTTTGATAAACTACCTTAAACTATTTCATTTTTCTAGAGTAATAAGTGGTTCTCAGACCTCTGGCTCAACAGCGTGAGTAGATATATATATATGTATGTATGTATATGTATATATATATAAATCAATCCACCAATGAACCAAACAAAAAGCAAGCAAGCAAGCAACCAACCAAAAAAACTCTTCTGCTTGCCTTTTTTTCACAGAATCACAGAATCGCAGAATCGTCTAGGTTGGAAGAGACCTCCAAGATCACCTAGTCCAACCTCTGACCTAACACTAACAAGTCCTACACTAAACCATATCACTAAGGGCTACATCTAAACGTCTTTAAAGACCTCCAGGGATGGTGACTCAACCACTTCCCTGGGCAGCCCATTCCAATGCCTAACAACCCTTTCAGTAAAGAAGTTTTTCCTAATATCCAACCTAAACTTCCCCTGGCACAACTTTAGCCCATTCCCCCTCGTCCTGTCACCAGGCACGTGGGAGAATAGACCAATCCCTACCTCTCTACAGCCTCCCTTAAGGTACCTATAGAGAGCAATGAGGTCCCCCCTGAGCCTCCTCTTCTCCAGGCTCAACAACCCCAGCTCCCTCAGCCGCTCCTCGTAAGACTTGTTCTCCAGACCCCTCACCAGCTTCGTTGCCCTTCTCTGGACTCTCTCGAGCACGTCCATGTCCTTCTTGTAGCGAGGGGCCCAAAACTGAACACAGTACTCGAGGTGCGGCCTCACCAGAGCTGAGTACAGGGGGACAATCACCTCCCTAGACCTGCTGGCCACACTGCTTCTTATACAAGCCAGGATGCTGTTGGCCTTCTTGGTCACCTGAGCACACTGCTGGCTCATATTCAGCTGACTATCAACCAATACTCCCAGGTCCTTCTCTGCCAGGCAGCTTTCCAACCACTCATCTCCCAGCCTGTAGCACTGCTTGGGGTTGTTGTGCCCCAGGTGCAGGACCCAGCACTTAGCCTTGTTGAACTTCATACAGCTGGCCTCAGCCCATCGCTCCAGCCTATCCAGATCCTCCTGCAGAGCCTTCTTTCCCTCGAGCAGATCGACACACGCACCTATCTTGGTGTCATCTGCAAACTTACTGAGGGTGCACTCGATCCCCTCATCCAGATCATCGATAAAGATATTAAAGAGGACTGGCCCCAGTACTGAGCCCTGGGGGACACCACTAGTGACGGCCTCCAACTGGATTTGACTCCATTCACCACAACTCTTTGGGCCCGGCCATCCAGCCAGTTTTTAACCCAACGAAGCGTATGCCAGTCCAAGCCACGAGCAGCCAGTTTCTTGAGGAGAATGTTGTGGGAAAGTGTCAAAAGCCTTACTGAAATCAAGGTAGACCGCATCCACAGCCTTCCCCTCATCCACCAAGCGCGTCACTTGGTCATAGAAGGAGATCAGGTTTGTCAAGCAGGACCTGCCTTTCATAAATCCATGCTGACTGGGCCTGATCGCCTGGTTGCCCTGTAAATGCCGCGTGATGACACTCAAGATAATCTGCTCCATGAGCTTCCCTGGCACTGAGGTCAAACTAACAGGCCTACAGTTCCCCGGGTCCACCCTCTGACCCTTCTTGTAGATGGGCGTCACATTTGCTAGCCACCAGTCGACTGGGACCTCTCCTGATAGCCAGGACTGCCAATAAATGATGGAAAGCAGCTTGGCCAGCTCCTCCACCAGTTCGCTCAGTACCCTCGGGTGGATTCCATCTGGCCCCATCGACTTGCGTACATCCAAGTGCTGTAGCAGGTCACCAACCATTTCCTCGTGGATAGTGAGGGCCACATCCTGTTCCCCATCCCCTTCCACCAGCTCAGGGTACCGGGTATCCAGAGAACAACTGGTCTTGCCGCTAAAGACTGAGGCAAAGAAAGCATTGAGCACCTCAGCCTTTTCCTTATCTTTTGTAAACTAAGTTTCCCCCGCATCCAGTAAAGGATGGAGATTCTTAGTCCTCCTTTTTGTGTTGATGTATTTGTAAATATGTTTTTTGTTATCTTTAATGGCAGTAGGCAGATTGAGCTCCAGATGAGCTTTGGCCTTTCTAATTTTGTCCCTGCACAGCCTCGCAACATCCTTATAGTCCTCTTGAGTGGCCCGCCCTCTTTTCCAAAGATTATAAACCCTCCTTTTTCTCCTAAGATCGAGCCACAACTCTGCTCAGCCAGGCCAGTCTAGTTCTGTGCCGGCTCGTCTTTGGGCACGTAGGGACAGACCACTCCTGAGCCATTAAGATTTCCTTCTTAAGGAGTGCCCAGCCTTCCTGGACTCCTTTGCCCTTCAGAACCTCCTCCCAAGGGACTCTGCCAACCAGTGTTCTGAACAGCTCAAAGTCAGCCCTCCGGAAGTCCAAGACAGCGGTTTTACCGGTCCCCTTCCTGACTTCGCCAAGAATAGAGACCTGAACCATTTCGTGGTCACTCTGCCCAAGACAGCTCTCGACCACCACATCTCCCACCAGTCCGTCACTGTTTGTGAACAGAAGGTCTAGCGGGGCACCTCCCCTGCTAGGCTCTCTAACCAGCTGCGTCAGGAAGCTATCTTCCACGCTCTCCAGAAACCTCCTAGACTGCTTTCTCTGGGCTGTGTTGTGCTTCCAGGATATGTCTGGGAAGTTGAAGTCCCCCGCGAGAACAAGCGCTGACGATTTCGCGGCTTCTGCCAGCTGCCTGTAGAACTCCTCATCAGTCTCCTCATCCTGGTTCGGTGGTCTATAACAGACCCCCACCAGGATGCTTGCCTTGTTGGCCTTCCCTCTGATCCTAACCCATAGAGACTCAACCTTATCATTTCCAGCCTCAAGTTCCTCAACATCAAAACACTCTCTAATATAGAGAGCCACACCACCACCCCTTCTGTGTTGCCTGTCCCTTCTCAAGAGCCTATAGCCAGACATTGCAGCACTCCAGTCATGAGAGTGGTCCCACCGCGTTTCCGTGATGGCAACCAAGTCATAGCCTTCCCTCTGCACGATGGCTTCCAGCTCCTCTTGTTTGTTACCCATGCTGCGTGCATTAGTGTAGATGCACTTCAGTCGGGCCATTGCCTTCTTCCCCAGCTTTGCCATTGTTCCCCCTGGCACAGCTCCAACAAGCCTTCTTTCAGCCCCATCCCCCTTCTTACCTAGTTTAAAGCCCTCTCAATGAGCCCTACCAGCTCTTGGGCTAGGATCCATTTTCCCCTTAGAGATAGGTGGGACCCGTCTGCAGCCATCAGGCCGGGTGCCTAGTAAAGCGCCCCATGGTCAAAAAAAAACAAATTTTCTGTGTTGGCACCAGCCTCTGAGCCACATGTTAATCAGGTGGGCTTTCCGTGTCCTCTCGGTACCCCTCCTTGCCACTGTAGGGATTGATGAAAACACCACCTGTACTCCCGCTCCATCCACTAACCGTCCCAGTCCCCTAAAGTCCCGTTTGATAGCCTTCAGGCTTCTCTCATCAATATCATCACTGCCAGCCTGGACTATCAAAAGAGGATAGTAGTCAGAGGGGCGAACCAGGTTGGGAAGCTTCCTGGCAACATCCCTGACCCTGGCCCCAGGGAGGCAGCAGACTTCCCTACGGGTAGGGTCAGGCCGACAAATAGGGCCCTCTGTTCCCCTGAGAAGGGAGTCACCTACAACAATTACCCCTCTATCTTTCTTGGTGGAGGCAGTCTTGAGGCGTGGAGTCAACTTCCTCGCCCTAGGCATCCTTCTGTGTAGACTTTCTACCTCATCCTCACCCACCGGTCTCTCAAGCTCCAGGGCCTCAAATCTGTTGTGTAAGGGCACCTGGGAAGGTGGGGCCGGCAGGGGGGGGCGCTGCCTGCGAGGTCGAGCAGGGACCTGTTTCCATCCCTCCTCAACTCCTAGGTCGCCTCCCTCTGCCCAACAGTGACAGGGCAGGGGTCCACCCCCATCTGGGGTGTCTCACCCTGGTACCTCTCCTTCAGGCCTTGCAGGGAATTGTTCCACCAGTCTATCTCCCACTCACACTCCCTGATAGCCCTCAACCTCTCCACCTCCTCTTTGAGTTCTGCCACCAGGCGGACCAGGTCATCCACCTGCTCGCACCTCACACACACAGTCTCTCTGCCTCCCTCAGATGGCAGCAACAGGCTCAGACACTCCCTGCACCCAGAGACCTGAACTGCCGCATTGTTGAGCAGGCGGTCAGTCTGGGTGGTTACAGACTTTATAGAGAGAGCACTCTGCCTGGTGAAGACCATCGCAGCCTAGCTAGCGGTCGACAGCCGTTAAAGATGTTGTTCTTATGGGCGGGGGGAAAACTCTGCCCTCTCTGCCCTGCCTGCTCGCCCTGCCTGCGCAAACTGCCGTGCCCCGCCCTTCTGCCGCGCCACGCCCTGTTTGCCTGCCTTGTTCGCCTCGCTCCTGGTCACTCGCGCTCCCTAGGGGCTGCTTTTGAACGGCCAGGGAGGGGGCGCTGCTGGCTCCGCCTACGCCTAGTCAGCCTCCCTCGCGGGGGCTGCCGGGTCCTGGCGGCTCCATGGAGCGGCCTCGATGTCGAAAAAAAAGCCCTGCCTGTCCCGATACCCCACTCCGCTGCAGAACATGTCTGTCCCAGAGCCGATTGCCTCGGCAAGCGGTTTTTTAATTTAAGTTTTTTTTATATTTTATTTTATCTATTTTATATATATTTTATATATTTTTTTTATACGTTTTTAATTTATTTTAAAGCTGTTCATCCTCATGAAGACATTAAATTAATGCTCATTTTCACTGCATTTGCATCTCTTTTTTTTTAATGCATTGAAATGTTTAGCTTAGAAGCTGTTAGCCATTTAATAACTCATCACTTCACATTTCATGTTTGAGAAACTCTTCCTCCACATCCTTAGATAGTGCTCTGTAGGAAGCTTGTGTCAGAGTGTCTTCCTTGTAACGCTGATAAAATTAACAATATTAGATTGTGTAGGTGAGAAAGACAGTGATCTAAGCAGACTTCCGTCACAACAAAAAATCAGTTAAAAATCTCAATGTTCATGCATGCTGTATTTTACTCTAGGCTTTAAAAGTCTATCTGTTTAGTACAAATTAATAAAATAGAAAAAAAAAGACAGAGAGGCATTTAGTCACAGATTTAGATTCCTGCTTGAAGTTGCAAGAAGTAAATTACATTGCTTGGAGTCACAAAGAAGGTCAGTAACTGATCCAGAAATTGATGTTACATTTTCTGCTTCCAGTACAGTGACCTGGTCATTAGACCATATTGCCTTCAAAGTAAATATTTAGAAACTTTTCAGGTTTAAATTTAATTTCCTTAAGCAAAGTTCATTTGGGGGTATTCAGGTCAAACATCACTGAGAAGTTTTTTTTACTCAGAGAAGTCTCATATAAAGAAAGATGAATCCTCTAAAGGTCAGGAAAAAAATACTGCAGAATGTACACAGCTATAATGCAAAACTGGTGCCAAGTTTCTACATTTCTTTATATATATATATATAAAAGAAATAATGATAGTTGATAATGACACAGCACTACAACCAGAACCTGGTTTGAAGTTGACAGTTGTTGAATACCCATCTAAATTTTTTCTTCTTTCTTTCTTTCTTTCTTTCTTTCTTTCTTTCTTTCTTTCTTTCTTTCTTTCTTTCTTTCTTTCTTTCTTTCTTTCTTTCTTTCTTTCTTTCTTTCTCTTCCTTCCTTCCTTCCTTCCTTCCTTCCTTCCTTCCTTCCTTCCTTCCTTCCTTCCTTCCTTCCTTCCTTCCTTCCTTCCTTCCTTTCTTCCTTCCTTCCTTCCTTCCTTTCTTCCTTTCTTTCTCTTTCTTTCTTTCTCTTTCTTTCTTTCTCTTTCTCTTTCTTTCTTTCTTTCTTTCTTTCTTTCTTTCTTTCTTTCTTTCTTTCTTTCTTTCTTTCTTTCTTTCTTTCTTTCTTTCTTTCTTTCTTTCTTTCTTTCTTTCTTCCTTCCTTCCTTCCTTCCTTCCTTCCTTCCTTCCTTCCTTTCTTTCTTTCTTTCTTTCTTTTTCTTTCTTTCTTTTTTTCCTTCAGTATATTTCAAAGTTCTAAAAAAGATGCTTGTGTCCAGAAGTGAAGCATGAACCTCTGCGCTTGATATATAGAATTTTGCCTTAATATTGGTATATACTAGAATTTTCAACTATGTTTTCAATTATAATGATGCTTAAATTACCATATAAAGGGACTACATTATCAAGGACCTATGGGAAAACACAAAAGAAACCTTAGCTTTGGTCATGATGAGTCCACAAGGCAAGCATTGCAGTCACTGCACTGGCTTAGGAGGTTGTTTTATAATTTATCTACCCAAATAAGTTAAGCAGTGATGCATTCATTTATTTTCATTATGCTGGTTATGATAAGACTCCTAAAGAACACCATATGCCCAGAATAGTGAAATGTGACACATTAACCAAAAGAACATCTGGAAAATGTATGCTTAATATTACAAGTACACACACCCTAGCAAATTCTTAACCCTTTTGCTTCTCACCTCTATGGCCAGTGTTTTCTGCTGATGTGTTAGTAAGAATACTGATTTTATCAGTGCTGCAAAGTGTGCTAATTACCTAATTTCTAAGAAATGTTATATTATGCCTGGCACAGGACTTTAGCATTCACTCTAGTCAGCAGTAATTTCTTGGCAAAGCAGAGCTCTTGATACATGTAATTAACATTTACTCCTATTATAAATAATTGTTCCTTATTTTCTACTAATTCTTTTCTAGGCCGTTGATATATTGCCAGTAACAACAGATAAACCAGAGCAAATAGTTCATAATCCTTCCATGTGCCAATTTTGTTACTGTTGTCACTCAATCCTGTGCCATAAGCCCAACAGTATATTAATTATATTAACAGTTGTGTTTGATGAAAACTATATTTTAAACCTATTTGGAATTTCAGGAAAAGTATTTAATGCTGAGAATATGATTGTCTGTATTGTAATTGTTCATTCTTCTTCCTCTCAAACTTTGATTTCTGTGTGGAACTTGGACCTTTTGTTGATATATTTGTATTTGTTGATATATTTGATAGGATGTCAACATGAAGACACAAAAAAGCAGTGTCTACAGATGAACTGAGTTTTTTAAGTCTCCCATGTAGTCAAGAAAGATATGGTCAATACAGTCAGTAATAGTGAAAGAGTTGTCCAAGCAACCAGCCAGGGTAAATGTTTGGTACAATGTAAGATCATAGAATCAAAGAATCACAGAATGGCTTGGGTTGCAAGGGACCTAAAAGACCACCTAACTCCAACCCCCCTGCCAGGGGCAGGAATGCCACTTGCTAGATCAGGTTGGCCAAGGTCCCATGTAAACTGGACTTGAACACCTCCGGGATGGGGCATCCACAACTTCTCTTGGCAACATGTTCCAGTGCCTCACTACCCTTACAGTGAAGAATTTCTTCCTAATGTCTAATCTAAATCTATCCTCTTTTAGTTTAAGACCATTCCCCCTTGTTCTATCATTATCTACCTGAGTAAAGAGTCCCACTCCATCCTTTTTACTAGACCCCTTTAAGTACTGAAAGGGTGCAATGAGGTCTCCCTGGAGCCTTCTCTTCTCCAGTCTGAACATCCCCATCTCTCTCCACTTTTCTTCATAGGAGAGGTACTCCAGCCCCTTGATCATCCTCATGCATGCCCTCCTCCGGGCTCGCTCTAACAGGTCCACATCTTTCTTGTGCTGGGATCTCCAAACTTGGACTCAGTACTCCAGGTGGAGCCTCATGAGGGCAGAATAGAGGCAGACAATTACCTCCCTTGACCTTGTTTGTCACGCCTTTTTTTGATGCAGCCCAGGACACAGATGGCCTTCTGGTCTGCAGGCACACACTGCTAGCTCATGTGGAGCTTTTTGTCCACAAGAATCCCTAAGTTTTTCTCCTTCTCCCAGTCTGTACTCCTGTCTCAGATTGGCCCGACCCAGGTGCAGCACCTCGTAGTTAGACTTATTGAACCTCATGCAGTTCACATGGGCCCACTTCTTCAGCCTGTCTGGGTCCCTTTGAATGACATCTCTTCCTTCCTTGGTATCAACTGCACCACTCTGCTTGGTGTCATCTTCAAACTTGCTAAGAGTGCACTCAATCCCATAGTCCATGTCATTGATAAAGATATTGAAAGGCACTGGTTGGTCCCAAGACAGACACTGCTCATCAGCGGCCTCCACCTGGACATAGAACTATTGACCGCTACTCTTTGGGTGTGGCTGTCAAGCCAATTCCTTATGCACTGGATGGTGCACCCTTCAAATCCATATCTTTCCTATTTAGAGATTAGGATATTGTGTGGGACTGTGTCAAATGCCTTGCAGAAGTCTAAGTAGATGACAATGTTTGGTCTTCCCTTGTTGACTGATACAGTCACTCCATTGTAGAAGGCCACCAGATTGGACAGGCATGATTTGCCCTTGGTGAAGCCATGCTGGCTGTCTCAGATCACCTCTTTGCCTTGCACGTGCCTTTACATTGCCTCCAGGAGGATCCGTTCCATGATCTTGCCAGGCACAGAGGTGAGGCTCACCAGTCTGTAATTCCCCAGGTCCTCCTTTCTACCACTTTTTAAAAATGTGAGGGATGTTTCCCTTTTTCCAGTCACCAGGCACTTTGCCTGACTGCCATGATTTTTAAATATGATGGAGAGTGGCTTGGCAACTACATCAGCCAATTCCCTCAGGACCTTGGGATATATATACTCAGGACTCAGGGATATATACTCAGGACTCGCCGAGGCGATCGGCTCTGGGACAGACGCGTTCTGCAGTGGAGCGGGGGATCGAGGCAGGCAGGGCTTTTTTTCCGGCATCGAGGCCACTTGAGGCAGCCAAGGGAGCTGCCAGGACCCAGCAGCCCTTGCAAGGGAGGCTGACGAGGCGTAGGTGGAGCCAGCAGCGCCCCCTCCCTGGCCGTTCAAAAGCAGCCCCTAGGGAGCGCGAGCGACCAGGAGTGTGGTGAACAAGGCAGGCAAACAGGGCGTGTTGCGACAGAAGGGCGGGGCACGGCAGTTTGCACGGCAGTGCACGTGGGCAGGGTGCACGCAGGCAGGGCAGAGCGTTCTGCCCCGCCCATAAGAACAATTCATCTAACGGCTGTCTACCACTAGCTAGGCCGCAATGGTCTACACTAGGCAGAGAGCTCTCTCTATAAAGTCTGTAACCACCCAGACTGACCGCCTGCTCAACAATGCGGCAGTTCAGGTCTCTGGGTGCAGGGAGTGTCTGAGCCTGTTGCTGCCATCTGAGGGAGGCAGAGATACTGTGTGTGTGAGGTGCGAGCAGGTGGATGACCTGGTCCGCCTGGTGGCAGAACTCAAAGAGGAGGTGGAGAGGTTGAGGGCTATCAGGGAGTGTGAGTGGGAGATAGACTGGTGGAACAATTCCCTGCAAGGCCTGAAGGAGAGGTACCAGGGTGAGACACCCCAGATGGGGGTGGACCCCTGCCCTGTCACTGTTGGGCAGAGGGAGGCGACCTAGGAGTTGAGGAGGGATGGAAACAGGTCCCTGCTCGACCTCGCAGGCAGCGCCCCCCCCTGCCGGCCCCACCTTCCCAGGTGCCCTTACACAACAGATTTGAGGCCCTGGAGCTTGAGAGACCGGTGGGTGAGGATGAGGTAGAAAGTCTACACAGAAGGATGCCTAGGGCGAGGAAGTTGACTCCACGCCTCAAGACTGCCTCCACCAAGAAAGATAGAGGGGTAATTGTTGTAGGTGACTCCCTTCTCAGGGGAACAGAGGGCCCTATTTGTCGGCCTGACCCTACCCGTAGGGAAGTCTGCTGCCTCCCTGGGGCCAGGGTCAGGGATGTTGCCAGGAAGCTTCCCAACCTGGTTCGCCCCTCTGACTACTATCCTCTTTTGATAGTCCAGGCTGGCAGTGATGATATTGATGAGAGAAGCCTGAAGGCTATCAAACGGGACTTTAGGGGACTGGGACGGTTAGTGGATGGAGCGGGAGTACAGGTGGTGTTTTCATCAATCCCTACAGTGGCAAGGAGGGGTACCGAGAGGACACGGAAAGCCCACCTGATTAACATGTGGCTCAGAGGCTGGTGCCAACACAGAAAATTTGTTTTTTTTTGACCATGGGGCGCTTTACTAGGCACCCGGCCTGATGGCTGCAGACGGGTCCCACCTATCTCTAAGGGGAAAATGGATCCTAGCCCAAGAGCTGGTAGGGCTCATTGAGAGGGCTTTAAACTAGGTAAGAAGGGGGATGGGGCTGAAAGAAGGCTTGTTGGAGCTGTGCCAGGGGGAACAATGGCAAAGCTGGGGAAGAAGGCAATGGCCCGACTGAAGTGCATCTACACTAATGCACGCAGCATGGGTAACAAACAAGAGGAGCTGGAAGCCATCGTGCAGAGGGAAGGCTATGACTTGGTTGCCATCACGGAAACGCGGTGGGACCACTCTCATGACTGGAGTGCTGCAATGTCTGGCTATAGGCTCTTGAGAAGGGACAGGCAACACAGAAGGGGTGGTGGTGTGGCTCTCTATATTAGAGAGTGTTTTGATGTTGAGGAACTTGAGGCTGGGAATGATAAGGTTGAGTCCCTATGGGTTAGGATCAGAGGGAAGGCCAACAAGGTAAGCATCCTGGTGGGGGTCTGTTATAGACCACCGAACCAGGATGAGGAGACTGATGAGGAGTTCTACAGGCAGCTGGCAGAAGCCGCGAAATCGTCAGCGCTTGTTCTCGTGGGGGACTTCAACTTCCCAGACATGTCCTGGAAGCACAACACAGCCCAGAGAAAGCAGTCTAGGAGGTTTCTGGAGAGCGTGGAAGATAGCTTCCTGACGCAGCTGGTTAGAGAGCCTAGCAGGGGAGGTGCCCCGCTAGACCTTCTGTTCACAAACAGTGACGGACTGGTGGGAGATGTGGTGGTCGAGAGCTGTCTTGGGCAGAGTGACCACGAAATGGTTCAGGTCTCTATTCTTGGCGAAGTCAGGAAGGGGACCGGTAAAACCGCTGTCTTGGACTTCCGGAGGGCTGACTTTGAGCTGTTCAGAACACTGGTTGGCAGAGTCCCTTGGGAGGAGGTTCTGAAGGGCAAAGGAGTCCAGGAAGGCTGGGCACTCCTTAAGAAGGAAATCTTAATGGCTCAGGAGTGGTCTGTCCCCACGTGCCCAAAGACGAGCCGGCACAGAACTAGACTGGCCTGGCTGAGCAGAGTTGTGGCTCGATCTTAGGAGAAAAAGGAGGGTTTATAATCTTTGGAAAAGAGGGCGGGCCACTCAAGAGGACTATAAGGATGTTGCGAGGCTGTGCAGGGACAAAATTAGAAAGGCCAAAGCTCATCTGGAGCTCAATCTGCCTACTGCCATTAAAGATAACAAAAAACATATTTACAAATATATCAACACAAAAAGGAGGACTAAGGAGAATCTCCATCCTTTACTGGATGCGGGGGAAACTTAGTTTACAAAAGATAAGGAAAAGGCTGAGGTGCTCAATGCTTTCTTTGCCTCAGTCTTTAGCGGCAAGACCAGTTGTTCTCTGGATACCCGGTACCCTGAGCTGGTGGAAGGGGATGGGGAACAGGATGTGGCCCTCACTATCCACGAGGAAATGGTTGGTGACCTGCTACAGCACTTGGATGTATGCAAGTCGATGGGGCCAGATGGGATCCACCCGAGGGTACTGAGCGAACTGGTGGAGGAGCTGGCCAAGCTGCTTTCCATCATTTATTGGCAGTCCTGGCTATCAGGAGAGGTCCCAGTCGACTGGTGGCTAGCAAATGTGACGCCCATCTACAAGAAGGGTCAGAGGGTGGACCCGGGGAACTGTAGGCCTGTTAGTTTGACCTCAGTGCCAGGGAAGCTCATGGAGCAGATTATCTTGAGTGTCATCACGCGGCATTTACAGGGCAACCAGGCGATCAGGCCCAGTCAGCATGGATTTATGAAAGGCAGGTCCTGCTTGACGAACCTGATCTCCTTCTATGACCAAGTGACGCGCTTGGTGGATGAGGGGAAGGCTGTGGATGCGGTCTACCTTGATTTCAGTAAGGCTTTTGACACTTTCCCACAACATTCTCCTCAAGAAACTGGCTGCTCGTGGCTTGGACTGGCATACGCTTCGTTGGGTTAAAAACTGGCTGGATGGCCGGGCCCAAAGAGTTGTGGTGAATGGAGTCAAATCCAGTTGGAGGCCGTCACTAGTGGTGTCCCCCAGGGCTCAGTACTGGGGCCAGTCCTCTTTAATATCTTTATCGATGATCTGGATGAGGGGATCGAGTGCACCCTCAGTAAGTTTGCAGATGACACCAAGATAGGTGCGTGTGTCGATCTGCTCGAGGGAAAGAAGGCTCTGCAGGAGGATCTGGATAGGCTGGACCGATGGGCTGAGGCCAGGTGTATGAAGTTCAACAAGGCTAAGTGCTGGGTCCTGCACCTGGGGCACAACAACCCCAAGCAGTGCTACAGGCTGGGAGATGAGTGGTTGGAAAGCTGCCTGGCAGAGAAGGACCTGGGAGTATTGGTTGATAGTCAGCTGAATATGAGCCAGCAGTGTGCTCAGGTGACCAAGAAGGCCAACAGCATCCTGGCTTGTATAAGAAGCAGTGTGGCCAGCAGGTCTAGGGAGGTGATTGTCCCCCTGTACTCGGCTCTGGTGAGGCCGCACCTCGAGTACTGTGTTCAGTTTTGGGCCCCTCGCTACAAGAAGGACATGGACGTGCTCGAGAGAGTCCAGAGAAGGGCAACGAAGCTGGTGAGGGGTCTGGAGAACAAGTCTTACGAGGAGCGGCTGAGGGAGCTGGGGTTGTTGAGCCTGGAGAAGAGGAGGCTCAGGGGAGACCTCATTGCTCTCTATAGGTACCTTAAGGGAGGCTGTAGAGAGGTAGGGATTGGTCTATTCTCCCACGTGCCTGGTGACAGGACGAGGGGGAATGGGCTAAAGTTGTGCCAGGGGAAGTTTAGGTTGGATATTAGGAAAAACTTCTTTACTGAAAGGGTTGTTAGGCATTGGAATGGGCTGCCCAGGGAAGTGGTTGAGTCACCATCCCTGGAGGTCTTTAAAGACGTTTAGATGTAGCCCTTAGTGATATGGTTTACTGTAGGACTTGTTGGTGTTAGGTCAGAGGTTGGACTAGGTGATCTTGGAGGTCTCTTCCAACCTAGACGATTCTGTGATTCTGTGATTCTGTGATATGTCATCAGGCCCTATAGACATGCAGTAGTTAAGTTGTGTCAGGAGGTCCCAGACTTGCTCTTATCTTACAGTGGGAGGGACTTTGTTCCCTCAGCGCCTCTCTAGAGGTTCAGGGACAGCAGAGATGTGGGGAGCCTGACCACTAGTGAAGACTGAGACAAAGAAATTGTTAAGTACCTCTGCCTTCTCTGCATCTGTTGTTACCACTTATATGTCTTCATTTGTCGGAGGTGGTACACTCTCCTTAGTCTTTTTTTTTTTTTCTTTTTTTTGAGGCCAATGCACCTATAGAATACCTTCTTGTTATTCTTTGTAGCCCTTGTGAAGTTAATTCTGTCAGTGCCTTGGCTTTCCTGATCCCATGCCTGCATGTTTGGACAATGTTTCTGTACTCTTTCCAGGGCACATGGCCCTGTTTCCACCATCTGAGCATTTCCTTCTTTTGCCTAAGTTTGACAAGCAGGTACTTGTTCAGCCATGCTGGTTTCCTACCTTTCCTGCTTGACTTATTACATATGGGACTAGAGGGCTCTTGCACTCTAAGAAAAATAAAAGATATATTATATATTATATATTATATATTATATATTATATATTATATATTATATATTATATATTATATATTATATATAATATATTATATATTATATATTATATATTATATATTATATATTATATATTATATATTATATATTAAATTATATATATTAAAGATATATTAGATGTCTTCATCTGGTTACCCACTGTATTTCAAAAAGGCACAGGTCTTAAGTCCTGTGTCACACCTATGAATCAGATATCTCAGATACCCAGGGCATCTGAAATGAAACTGGAAGTCTATGTCTGGGTAAAATAAAATCAGCCTTGGTGAGATGAATTATTTTCTGGGCTCCACTGACCCTCAGCTGTCATTATTTTTTCAGAAGCTTGGATAGTTCTCTGGACAGCTGTAACCAGTTGTTATAATGTTAAAGTGAAAACTACTACAATAGGCCTAATTGCCTTTTGATATTGTAAGAGAATTTATCTCTTTGTGACACTGCTGTAGTTGATGACATTTCTGTCACCACACTGCCACGAGGAGATAGATATTGCCAAAGAATTCCTGAGTGAAGGCTTTATGTTGACCTCTCTCACTACACCTGTATTAGAAAGGCCATTCTTTCTTTTGCCCTTGAGATAAGATCCTGGGATCTTCTTTCCCAGGATGATCTAGAAGTATATCTCTAGTCTAAAACAGCAGAGTTCATATCAAGGTACTGCTCTCCACGATTCCTGATTGGCTACAGGTATGCCACTAACCTTATGATTCATTACTTCTGTATGATGGGTATCAGTATGATACAGCATCAAAAATACAAGGCAGAAATTTGAACATAAGAGATATTTTGACCTTTACAATGCCCAGAGATACAGAACTGGAAAACAACGACAACAACAAAACACTCTGGGGTTTAATTTTATGAATAATTTGTCTGACATTAAATTTATAATATCAAAATTATCTGGACTCCCAGGCAGGTATTTCTAGGGTATCTAAGAATAAAATAAATTATATTAAATGTTTCAAGCTTAACTGTCTAATTTTAGCCACCAGCATAAAATTATTTTGCTGTAAATGTAGTGTTGTTAAGTGATGACAATTCAACTTCTATACAGTCATTCTTTGATTTATTTACTAAAATAAATGTCAGCTAAAATGATAAAGTTATGTTGCTTTGTTGAGTAATGGATGGACAACAGAATTCTAGCATTCAGATCATGTTATATGGTTAATCTATGCAATACTGCAGTTGAACCATGAATGTTGTGAGTCATCACT
This sequence comes from Anser cygnoides, assembly GCF_040182565.1. Lineage (NCBI taxonomy): Eukaryota > Metazoa > Chordata > Aves > Anseriformes > Anatidae > Anser > Anser cygnoides. The sequence goes on from NC_089874.1 coordinate 130,622,386, forward strand.
TTTGTTGTGCAATGAAGAAAAGACAGTGTTTTTCATAAACTGATATCCACTTCTCTTCGATCCATGCTTTTGTGCAGCCTATATCCCAGGTGAAATATAGATCTTAAGCTAAAATATTGTATTTCTGCTTTTTTTGATATGTGTGGACAGGGATCAGTGAAAAAGTAGCTATTTCCTAGTCAACCCTTAAAGTCTAGTTCATTTCCTAGAACTGAAAGAGTCTTTTAGAAGATAAATTGACTTTTTGTTTGTTTGTTTCTCATTTTCTTCTAAATATTTTCTCATTCTTTACTGTGTAACTTTCTTCATTGGTAAAGTTTGCTGTCATTAAATACAAGAACATTTCCCCATCATTTATTCAGACTGCTCAGTAACCCTGTTGTGGCTGCCTCTGCTGCCACATTCTGTTCTTAATTAGGTTTAAAGATATTTTGACTTGTTCCATGGTCTCACTAATGGTCTCTGGACTGTAATCGTCTTTTGTCACTAGTTTAATTTTTCTCTCTTTGGCTTTTTTGAGTGAGCTGAAGAGTCTGGAAACTGTTCTTTTTGTGTATATTTCGGATGGTTCCATCCGCTTTTCATTTTAATTCTTACAAGCTTGCAGACATCTTCAGTGCTTCTTTCCCTCATTCTTCTTTATGTTATCCACTCCTCTCCTTGATGTGGACCTTCGTGAGGACTTGACTTACTAAGTCTTCATTGGTGTTGCTTGCTAATTTTTGCTGCATGTCAGCTCATTGGATCATTTCCTTCACAGGAAAACTGAGTGCACACATGTATGTGATTGTCTTAGCTATCATACTAGAGAGTTACTATTGCTCTTCCCCTAAATTATAATATATATAAAGAAGAAATTCATTACTCAGAGGATGGTGGAACCTGGAACAGGTTTCCCAGAAAAGTTGTGGATGCCCCATCCCTGGAATTGTTCAGTGCCAGGTTGGGTGGAGCTTTGAGCAACCTGGTCTAGTGGGAGGTGTCCCTACCCATGGCAGGGGGTTGGAACTAGGTGATCTTTAAGGTCCCTTCCAACCCAAACAATTCAACATTTCTGTGATTCTGCAATTCTATGGTTCTATGAATTTGCCACTGCTTCTTATCTGAGAACTCATTTCTACAATAGGTTTGGGTCAAAGTACTCTCATGCTCTAAGGCCTTTCATATTTGCAATATACTTTTTTTGCTACTGTGCTTGTTAGTATTGCTCATAATCTTTCTTTCTACATTTAAATGAGTAGTTATACTGATGGCCTGTCAGATGTGGAAACAAATAATTAGGCAATAACCACAAACAATGGAAATAAAAGAAATCTCATAAGTTGGCATGTTCTTAGGTAACTACAGCTCAGTTTTACAACTGTGAACGTTATGGCTATTTTACAACATTTGCTAGTATATCCTAATTGTTCTGTGGCCAACACCATAGAGCCCTATGTCATAACAGTTTTAAATACTGCCACAGGGTGAGTATGAGGAAATAATGATAGCAATCTAAAATGTGACTAATTAGTAAAATTTACCCTCTGAGCTTTCTGAAATATTAATTTTGAGTCTTCCTCTTGGTAATTGCAGCACGGTTGAAATCAAAGGACCTGTGGCAATTCAAAGGAACTGAGAATTGTTCCCATTGTACTCAAACAATGGGATGAAGTTCTCGACATTAACATAAGCAAATATGCACTTCATTTCGGAAGAAAGAAAACTGGATGAAATCAATTATCCAACTTCTACTCCTGCAAAGACAAATGATGTGTTAAAATTTCTTGTATAATCATGTAAAGGAATACCTGCAGCTACACTTCAAGCAGCAGTTTTTGTTAGGCTGGGTATAAATATAGTAATATAACTAGTGATGATGCTTTATACTCATTTAACACCTTTCATCACAAACTACATTACCAAACGCTAGTTATTTGAGCCTTACAACATGTCTGTAAAAGACTATTATACCATGGTGCAGATTGCACACAGAGATTAAATGGCTTGGGTTAGGCCACACAGAGAGTGAGTAGCAGAGCCAAAAGGAGAGCGTGAGCATTGGCTCTCAGCCCTGTGCTCTAACTACTGGACTCCACTTCCTTAATACTGAATTCCCATATTGTTTCTCTAAAAGAGCTACTGAAAATTTTGAGCACTTGATAATTTTTGGTGTAATACTGAACTGTTTGTGCCTCTCTCCCCTGCTCCTGCATGACATTGCGTGATGTTATTCCTACATTTTTAAAGGTCTCATTTTTACAGGTTGTCCCAGGTCGCCTGGCTCTGGAGGTCAATCAGCCTGACATTGTGGTGCTCCCATTCCCTGTCCCCAATATACAACTGCTGCCTGCTGCTGCTTTGCTCTGCTAGCTTTCTTCATGGCCTCAGCGCTACGCCCTGAGCTCTGTTGTGTGAGTGGCTGGACCATTCTGTGCCTGAATAATTCCTGCTATATGCTAGTTAATGTGAAACAGATGTCTCCTAGGCACTGGAGAAAGCTTTTGGTCCTGCTGCCGCTGTAGTTTCCCACAGGCAGGCAGTCAGGTAACAGATATTTGCCAGGCACAACCTTCCTAAAGGTTCGTGTTGCACCTAGTGTGTGTATGCACCTCTGAGTGAGGAAGTGGGACCAGTGAGGAGCGAGGCATCGTGCTCCGAGCATCCCCGGTGCCCAGAGATGAACAGCATCAACGATGCTTGCCCCAGTGGCTGCAGGCATGCCCAGACACCTCCCGGTGCATCACGGTCTGAGCTGGGGCCGAGCCATGCCGTGCCGGGCGGTGTGGCATTGGCTCTGTTTCCCACGACCGGGACAAGAGTGCACTCTGCGCTGCAGGCTGCTCCTTTTGTGTTCAAAGAGAAGAAGAAAATAGCATTCACCAAGCCAGCATGATGTTGGTGAAATGAGGAAGAATAAACATAGAGGAAAATAATAATGAAAATAAACGTAGGAAGTACCGGAAAAAAAGGGAGTCTTGCATGTTGCCTTTTTGTACTATAGAAACAGGGGGTGTGACTGAATAGCCAAACCACCTCCGCCACAGAGATGCCACCCAATCGCTGTGTGTGTGCTTTGCAGAGCTCCTCCCCTCTCCTTCTGGCTGAGCGGAGACCTTTAGAGAAACTGCCTGTTCTGGATCATGCAGGCTGTAACATATAAAAGCTGTTAGCAGCTCCTGTGGCCAGAAAGCTTCACAACCAGCAGAGTTTTGTTCTTTGGGGGTTTGTAATAAGAGACACTCCTTCACAAAGGTTCATATCACCACATAGGAGAGTGCTAAATATACTGGGAGAACAATAGACTGTATTCTTTTTTGGTATTATCCAGAGGTAAGCCATTTAGCTCAATAAGCTTGCTTTGCATGCACTTTTAACAATGCTCATCACATTTTGCTGTAGTTAAGATCTGAATGCTATTTCTAAGACGTTTTCATGCTTTATATGTGTTCTTTTGCCTACTAGTTTATCTGTGCCACAGGATGTCAAAACAATCCATGCATAAAGGAATGGCATAACCTGGGATGTATTTTTTTGTTTTCAGTGCATAACATTCTGTGAGGTTTCTTGCAGTCTCCCCATTTAAGATTTATAGTGTGGTTTATGGACTGATCTGGTGTGCTACCACTGTCACTCTTTCAGGAGTACTACTAGCTCTGATCACGTAATTCAGGGTATAATGATATTTCATCTGCTGTGTTCATAGTAAGAGGATATTATTATTTAATGATAATATGGTAAGTGAAAATTGCTCGGTAACGTGTTCTGACTGGATTGTTTTTGTAATTGAGCTGACAGAATCATTTTTCAGACCACAGCCTGTCAATTCACTTTGTCTTGCTAACCGGATGTACAGAATCACATCTTTGACATCTTCTCTTCTACAGATCTGTTCCCTACTGCCCTGACTTAAAGCAGAGTACCTCTGTGTCCTTTCTCCTCTGGTCTCAAAATGACAGCAATCACTGCAATCAGTTGTGCTTTCTTATTTTCCATTCTCTGTGAAACAAGTGCATTAGTGTTACCCAACTCCACTGACCTACTCCTGTCAAACAATAATTTCACTGACATTGAGACGGCTTTGGCAGCTCATCTGGACTCTGCAAAAATTCCCAAAGCCAGGCGGAAGCGCTACATTTCACAGAATGACATGATTGCCATTCTTGATTACCATAATCAAGTCAGAGGCAAAGTCTTCCCACCTGCTTCCAACATGGAATATATGGTAAGTGACCTTCATTTACCTTATAGTAAAACAAACTGTAAGCCAGTGATTTTGTTTTCTTAAGTTGTGGGGATTTAATTAGGCAGACAAAATATTTTTAACTCTTATTGCTTGGTAAAACATTATTTCTTTACATCTTTTAGAGTTGTACTAAAGTATCTAAATACCAAACTCTGAACCTTTTACTAGCCCTGTTGAATTGTCAATTCCATGAGTAGTTCAAGTGAAGCTGCTGGGACCCCAAGTAATGAAGTTGTGATTTAACTGCTAGTTGGCCTGAAGTGGCATAGGATCATAGTGTACATGATCATAACGTGATCACGTGTCTAAAGTGCTAACCACTAGCAGTCCCATTGTTTTTGTGGAGTATATTGAAAGTCATTGCCCTGATGTATGCCAAAAATATAGTTAACATTTCTAATTTCTTTCACAAATAGTATTTTCAGACACAATATGGTCAAACTGCATTTGGAGAGCAATTCATTTGATGCACTGTGTGTATCATGCTCATGGTTTTTGTTTACTGCATATTTTTCACCTAATATTCTTATTTTTTCCATCAAATACAATGCTTATTCTAGATGCTTTTCCACTATGCAGGATTGCAGTGTGTTTGAACGTTATGTTTGTAGCAGACACCTTTTCTCCTTATTGGCATATACTCATTATGTGAATTGTGTGTTCCTACAGGTATGATAGAAGTTACTCATTCACCGTGATTTCATACTTGGTACTAATAGCTAAAAGCTAAGCTAAAGCCGCATGTTTACTGTTTCATGTTCCAACTTTGAATGTGTGCATGTGAAGTTCTAATGTTAAACATAGGTTGGCCAAAAATTATTTTACACAACACCATCAGCATGACATAAAAATGGGATAATGGTAATAACTCCTTTTTAGCAGCTAATGACTAACAATTTGGACATCTCTCTATCACAGATGTTACCTAAATCTGGATTTGATCATTTAATCTTCTTAACACATCCCAACAACACCTTAAAAATGCTGAATGCATTCAAAACATTGCAGGATGAAGTCCTGTAGCCATACTATAGTCTGAGTTTGAAGTTTGTGAAGTGGAAAGGTCAGAGACAGAAAAAATAGAGAGGTCAGAAGTCAAGCTCAGTCATCATTTTATTGCTGAGCTCTCCACTGACGTTTCCTTTGATTCTGCATAAATAAACTTTGTTGTAATGTCTGAGGGAATGGCAGCCTACCATGCCCTTCCTTGGCTTGTGTGTTTTAGAAATGTGTTCCTGCAGTTTGCTTAAGTGAAGCCAGCACCCTGTTGTATTCCCAAAAGTTTTGTGAGTGCAGTGTTCTTAGCCTGTTCAGTTAAAAAAAAGACTTCACAGAGAAAGAATTCTTCCTTGATTAAATCTACATTTATTTCACTCATTTGCTAAAACTGCCAAGGTTTCACATATATTTGTTGTGTGTTCTGCTGCAGCCTTGCTCTGCAATGGGACTGTGTGAGGTTTGATCCAGAATCAAGACTGGGGCCATGCTCTTTATAACTTACTTGTTACTTTATTTCCTTGCTCTTCTTACTATTGCTTTTACCAGTCCCACCCAGCCATGGGATGTTCCTGTGTTCCTATTAACATCAGCCCCATCAATAGTCACAAGGGCAAGGTCTAAGGCTTTCTTTCACCTTTGTTTTCCCAGTTCGAAAATAGTTTGTTCCTTCATGCAGCAGAATTCAGAGCACCACATCAATTTACTTAGGTAATGATCTAGAATGCAACTCCATCTTGAATCTCCAAGTGGAAGGTAACCTCTTGGCTATTAATTGTATTTCAGAATTAACCAATCCGTGTCTGACTCATGTAATGTTACAGAGCAAAAAATAAAAATAGCCCAGTGAGCAACATCACACATAGGTGTCTCTGCCATCTAGTTTGGAATGACAGCAGCCTCAATTTAACTTCTTAACTTTGAGTCTTCAGAAAGGTTTTGGTAGGAAGGTCTTGAAGATGGCTTAGTGTTGTAAGCCTACCAAAGCTGGGGACCCGTGTATCAGTAATGCCCAAGTGAACTTGATCAGTTCATTCTTTAGTCTCTGTCTAATTATGTGTATGGCACAGCATCTGCTTTGTCTTATGAGAACATAAGATTACTGCTGTTATATATAAATGAGACTGTGCCATTCAATATGCGTTTCCAGAAACAACAAGCATATTGCCATTACCAGCAGACAATATGCACAGTGCTGAAAGACTGTTACAGAGTGTGTGTTCCTGTTCTGAACACTATGGAAAAGTGCAGTGATAGTGATGAAAGTGGCCTTTCCCATTCATATTACAATGATTAAAAAGGATGTCATATGTTAGAGGATGGAAGTATCTATAGGTGCATTAGATTGTGGAAACCTCTTGTAAGTGTGTTGAAGTAGAGATGGCCTAAGCATGAAGTAGAAATGGCCTAAGCAGTTCAGAACCCCGCCCCCCCCCAAATGTTTTCTGTTCTATTCTCTGTCCACAGTCATACTAAATCGTGTTTTGTTCTGTTTTCCTAATTCTGTTAGGATCTCTTTTCATGAACGTCTGTCACATTCTTAACTTCTATAAAATTCTGTTTTCTTTTCTTCTTCACTGGTAAGAGCTTAGGGTTTAGCAATATGGGTTGGTTCTTGTGATTCCAGTTCTCCACACACCAAACTTCTTTAATATTTTATTTTTTACTTTTGACACATTCTGTTCCTTCCCCTGATACAGTCTGATTCTCAAACATTCAGTGTATTTATAGATAGCTTGAAGTTCTTGGGCATTTTTTAATCTGTACTTGTTGTCTTGAAAGTTTGTGTGCTTAGGACTTTTGATGAGAGGTCACAAAAAATGGCAAAGAATGCACACATTAGGCAAGGAAGGTTCATCTGAACACTGCAATATCAGAAGTGGGGAGCATATTACCTCCTTTTGGGAGAGGTGAGTGTGAATGCTGCTCCATCCTGCTGTTGTATGCAGTCTCTGAAGTAAGCAGACAGATGGGGTGTCAAAAGCAACGATGGGAAACATTGTTCAGTTGTCAGTCCATAGAGAAAGAAACTGCATGTTTTATGCACTGTGGGTCAATAAGATTTTGGGTAATCTTTCTCTTGGGATGTTAGCACTCTATGAGTCATACTCCTTTTTTTTTTTTTCCGGTGCTGGTAGCGCTGATGCCTTTGATTTGAAGTTTTTCTGCAAGTACAAGTCTAGACTTAGTGAGTGTGGGAAGGAAAGCAAATGAAAAAGGAAACAAGAACTTCCAAACCTATAATGTAGAAGTAATGTCCTCTGCTTTTAATTTGGGTCTTTTTATATGCTTTATTCCTTTTCATCCTAAGACTGTCATTCTGAAGCCTTCACTTGTGCTCTAAAAGCTGATGCCATACCTGCAGAAGAAAGGATGACACAATACTTTTGATCCGGTGGAGGCTGGGTGATCATCCACTTGGCTTTGCTTACTTTTTCTGGAGAAAGCAGAAATGTTTCACAAAATTCATGGTTCAGAGAAGTGAGGTATAAAACTGTCTACAGCTCTGTCACGTGAAAGATGTGTAAATCTACAAATCCAGGGGAAGACTATGAACAAAAAAATTGCTTTCTCTAAATGCTATCTCTGTGCTATAGAGGCCTGTGTTGCCTTCCAGTAACACCTCATCTACTTGGTGGGCCACTGAAGGTTTGCAATGTTTGTCAGATGAACTTTGAGTCTCATAAAATATGTCATTTAGTATGCATTGGTACTATCTGTAGGCTCCCGATTACATTCACTAAAGAAATATCTGTTCCTGTGGGAATCAAATATTTAATTTTCTCTGTAACCATCCCCACCTGAAGCCAGTTTCTTTGAAGTCCATGTGCTCTTTTGATGTAACCCATGTCCCTGTATGCATAGAAAACCTGGTTTGAACAGATGCTTGTCTACATACATGTAAGCTCCTTACTCTTTCGCATGCACTAAGCAGAAGCAGTAAATCTGATATAGCTTGCCTTAATGGGCATTGAACACATTCCTCCATAGCATTTGTGTAAGCAAGCGAAGAAATCTAGTCTAAGTAAGAGTAATCTAAGGTGATCTGAATAATTTGTTAAAGAGCCATACTGAAAGACAAGATGCAAGTAGTTCACTGCTGGCTTGCAGAGCTTCTCATGTGAGGTTCTGCAAGGATGCGTCCTGAGCCCAGTACTTATCAGCGCAGTAATTAATAGACTGGCAGTAGCATGTCAGAAGTATAAAAGATGGGACAAGATTATACACTCAAAAACATGAAGCTAGATGTTTGTGGAATGCTGTCTGAAGAGCAGAGAAATGTTCTAGAAAAACTCGAGCGTATTTCTGTATAGAAGATGGTCTCATAGGGTTTCAGTTCCTTTTTGTTCAGTGATTGCATAAGTTCTTTTATGTTTAGGAAAACATGCCCTTCAGTGAATGTGTCACTTTTTAGGACTCACTTTTTAGTACTAACAGATTCCCAGACTATCCTGAAATGAATTATCTTGGATATCCAGAAGTTGCTTCATGGCAACACAACAGAAGATAGTTTCTCATGAGCTGGTGGCAGAGGAGTTGGAAAGGAATGGAGAATCTTAGCTTATTCATCTTCTACTGAATCCCATATGAAAGAATATAAGATGGACAAAATAAATCAACAGTTGCTCTAAAATAAAAGTAATTGTATTCCAAAAGAAACTCCTATAATCGTGTGGGCTAAGGCAAAGTCACAAGGGCTGTTCACTCTGTAATGCCCAGAAGTGACCTTTTTTGCTGAGTGATGAATATGGAGACTTTGCTTTGTGTCCACAGAGGTCTGCAGGCAATATGCAAAGTCAGTTCAGAGAAGGAAGAAAATAGTCTACTTAGTGGTCACAGATATAAATAACTTCAACACTGTTTCACTCCTGAATGTGAAAGTCTTCATAAAATTTTCTTGCTGTCAAGGTGATCTTAAAAATGGTTTTTGAATATGCTACAGGTTGTGGGTAAGAAAAATAGAAAAGGAAATGTTTTCTAACTACTTCACGTTTTCCAAAGTCCTATTTAATACCTGAAAGCCTTTCATATGAACATGGAAGAAGTGAGTCAGTTTGTTTTTCACTCCAATGCAGTAGTACTTCTGATAAATAAACTTCTCGACTTGTTTACCTATTTTTGCTGTTGTCAGTTTGGTTTCTTACAAACCAGTCTAAATCTTGGAGGACATTTTGTACTTGAGTTGTTTGCCCTGGCTCATCTACATTGTCCCACTGAAATCATCCATGTCTGTAAGGACTCCATGACTAGTTTCTTCAAGATTTATGTCTATTGAGTTGGATAGGATCTCTTAATTCATATAGTTTATCCCCACCCTGTTGCAGGACTTCCTTCTGCATTAAGTACATATGGTTTTCATCTTGTCTGCTCCTGAACACATATAGTGATGCTGTCTCAGTCACATCTCTTGGCAAATATTTTACCTTAGGAATAGAAATGATTTCCAAATGTCTAACCTAAATACTTCCTTCCAAAACTCAGATAATTAATCTTTATATTCACTTTAACTGTCCAGTAGAACTTCTCTCCTTGTTTCATTTCAAACGTTATTTTTCATATATTTACTGCCAGTTTTCTTGGAATTAATTAAGTTGCATTAGTAATGTATGTGTATAATGGTTCCCTAATTTCCATGTGCATGTCTTACAGTATTTCTGCATATTGGAGCAAATTATTGTTGCATTCTATTTAGAGCTTCTTTATTAGATCAGGGAACAGCAGTGTCAAAGCAGATTAGACATGTATTTAACTACACATATTTAAAGAGATAAGTACCATAATACAATGAAGAATTAACCCTAGACGTTACTGCCAACCTACTTTTTCCATTGAATAGATCTGTTCCCTTAAATCCTATATACACAGTGAAGGCTGAAACGAGCCAAGGCATAAAGATCTTAATCTGGTTTTCATCATGCCAGAGCACAAAGTAAATCTAAGTATAGTCCACTCTAGTCTTCTAGGAGGAAAGATACCAAAGAGCTTGGAGCTTCTCCGGTGTAATTCACCTTTCCTAGTTGGCCATAGCTTTTAGATTGCTCTGCGCTGGGGATTCACAAGTGAGGTGAATGCAAGTGGGGTGTAATGATGAAATATATTGACTGGCTCCAGTTTTTCCTTCCTACCACTTGTGTTTATGTTTAGGCAGCTGAGTATGTTCCTTCTATCTGGTGCCCCAATGCACCAACAGGAGTGTCTGAAGATAATGAATGTCATGAATATGATTCCTCTCAGGAAATTAAAAGAAAGCAGAAAGCATTGAACTGATCTCCATGGTTATAGCTTGAGGTTTCTGTCTGCATGCCAGCTGTGAAAGGAAGCAGTCATTTTACAGCATACCCAGCCTTTTCCCCCAGCAGAGGCAAAACATAGTATCTGAAAGTAAGCTGAAAGAAGACAAGAGTAGATGGAGTTACTTTCTCTTAATTTTGTCAGAGTAGAGTTACCTAGCTTTCTTTTATCTATCAGGTGCATTTATCCACTTACCTATTTCCTACTGTACCACTGTCAATAACGCAATCCTGTACTACTATCAGTGGCTATCAGTGAGATACAGGATGCTGCCCATTTTTCTAGCAGAATTTCAACTACAAACCTCTAGGAACCACATTCAGTATCAGTAACTAAACTGGTGTTTCGGGTGAAGACAAAGTTGATGCTACCTCTATGAGGTATAAAAGCCACAAGTTACGTTCAGTGAGAATGACAGAAGACCTGCTTAGGAGACGAAAAGAAAAGACCTTTCCTGGAAAGCACTTCTTGAAAAATCTGAAGAACTTCCCCAGAAATTTTATAATTGATAAATACTATGATAAAGAATGACTGTGTTGAATATGTTTTGCTATGAGACCTCCTTTCCAATGTTTTGTATGTATTTTAAAACACCCATCTCTTGATGGTATTTTAAAACAGAATATTTACATTATTTAAATTTAGTCTTAGGAGAAAGCCTTCTAGGAGTTTAAGCAAACAAAAACCAACTTAGTAAAGTCTCTGATAGAAAAGCAGCCTGCCTGGGGCCCTCAGAATTAGACATTCCTTTATTATTAAATGTAGCACCTCTTGAACTTTTTGGCTGAAAACAGAGACAGGGCATTTTTCACAAGAATCTTGATCCAAAGTACACAGCGCTTTGCTTCATACATGAATGGAGAAGATAGTAACCTTAAACCTCTCAACATTTTTATCCTCTTTCTGTATCTGAAAAGAAGATCTGAAAAAGAGAATAGGCTATCCAAGTCTATGGAAAAGTGTCTCCTAAAACCAAAGCAAAGAATGTCAAACCCAAGATAACCACTTGCTTTGGGATGGAGAGAACCATCAGCAGACACCTCCACCTGCAAATGCATCTGCAGGTACCCTGTGACGGGGTCTGAGGTCTATTTTAACTGAACTGAGAGTGAACTGTTTTTCCATCTCCATCTGTACAGTGTTATCTATTGATCTGTATCAAGATAAAACAATCTTGAGATGCCTTGTTATGAGAATAAAGAACTATTGTTCTTGTTCTTTATCCTGAAGAAAGAAGAAGCTGTGTTTTCTTTTGTGTCATGCTGCTATATCTTTCAGTTAAAGCTACTTAGAAAATAATAAGTATTTTCTTTGAAAACTTTTAAAGAAATTAAGAACATTTTTGTTTTAATGAAAAACTTCAGTGGTTAGTAATAAAAAAGTAAAAAATGTAGATTATTTCCGTATAGAAGAGAAACAAAACATTACACTACAAAACAAATAATTTTTCTATTCACATGTTGTGGTTTTGAGAAAAGGCAATTTGCACAGATGATGTTTAAAATGATAGAGTTCAGACACCTTACTCTTCAGACTTATAACAAATTGTCAGGGTGACATGGAGCTGGATGAAGTTTGGTCCTTTTTGTTACCAGTTCTGTGATAAGCTCTTGCCAACTAAAACATGCCTTGCAGTAGGTTAGGAAAGCACTAAATATTTTAAGATATGTAGCTCTGATATTTAACTTTTCCAAAAGCTAAACAAATAATAGCATATCAGGGAAGCTTATTGTTATTTAATTTGACAGCCTACCAATTCTTTTTGTTTCTTATTGTTTAAAAGCCTGGTGCCAAACATGAAAAGAAATGCGGACAAGCTTTAGAAGAAACAAATTGAGTATTAGCAATGGTCAGGCTTCAAATAATAGGAGTTTGAATTTGGACCAAATAGACACCCAGAAATACAAACTTCTATATAAAATACAGACTTGCAATGGTCTTGAATTTTCATAAGAAAAGAATTTCTGGCAATGAGTTTTCTTGGACATCTGTTTGGTGATGCCTTAAGTACTGTAAGTTAGACCTTCTAATACTGAGCCCTTCAAAAGTGTGTATCAGATGTTTGGAGGTTTGTTTATATGAAAGTAAATTGACTATAAACCATTGCACAATTTTACTTTGAGTTGCAGAGGAGTATTGGACAAGCAGCTTGATGTATTAACCGTGTATTTATCTGCAAAAAAGTAAGTACAGAACTGCAATTCCCATCAAGACTTTCCCTCTAGGGGACAGACTTTGGGAATTTTCTGTGTAAAGTTCTAATTAGTACCTAATACAGTACCCAATTATTGCCTAATGGGGAAGGATGTGTACATGCAGTAGGCACTAATTACAGTATGCCCAGTAAAATGTCTAACAGGTGGCAGTTGAGAGCAAAAAGTATTTGTATTCTTAGAGAGAGAGAGAGCGCCTGGAGTCCAAATGATCTCAGAGCCCAAATAAATATGTAAAGTTTGCCAAATCTGTCTATAAATTCCAATGAGCTCATGTGTTTTCATCACACAGTATGTATTGAAAAAAAGTGAAGGCAAAAAGACGAGTCTCTTTCAGTGACTCTGCTGAAAAAGCAAGCAGGTAGAAGGGCTGGTGGGTAGTTTTATTAAGTTTGTGATTTAGGGTAGTGGATGTGGTGGGGGGTCCTACAGAAAATCCCTGAACCTTAAAAAGCCACAGGTTCAACTATACAAAAGAGAAGGGAAGAAGCTGTTCAAGGGACTTCTGCATGCCCTGCACACTGCTGTAGGATTTCTGAGAAACGGCCACCGCACGTGCGAGCATTATGGCCGGTGCAAGTATGTACAGCTGAATAACCTATGAGGACAAGACCTGCATATTGGGGGGTAGCAGCGTACATCTGTTAATCCACTCTGGAACTTGAACTAGCAGCTGTGGAGTGCAGCTGCACAGATGGGCTGGAAACGTTGGATTTCATCTTTCAGCTTCCCAATGGTCAAAACTGCATTAATTGAGGTTTTCTTCTTTCCTACTTTTTGCCATTCTGAAAATAAGCGTGGCTGATCTTCAGCTGGACAAACAAGCAAAAGCACAGGGTTAATGGAGAATAAAATCAGAAGTCTGATATAGAAAGGTTAATTTTTTTGATCACTGCTAAAAGAAGGTCCTACTGGCCACCTTCTGAGGTACATAGGAAATATTGTGGATTTGTTGGTTCTGTTGGTACCAAACAGAAATCTGAAGATACTAGTATGAGTCCACAGTAAACATATATTAATGACAAAAAAGATGCCAAAGCTGACAAATTGCTGCTTTCTACTATTATTACTGCAAAATGTAACTTAATGTAGTATCTGGAGCTTGTCACTCCAGATGGACAGCTGGTGGCAGCACGCTAAGGGGTGAGACACACCACGCCTGCTTAGTATTAGAGTCAGCAGCCCTTGACTGCTGGGTGCCCTGGGGGATTCTTGGGAGGATTGTGAGTGACTGGGATGTGTGTGTTTTGCTTAAAATACTTGCTTTGCCACTGAGAAATTAGTAGAATATTACCCCAGCTGATATGTCATTAAAAAAAACCAAACACAACAAAGTCCACAGTAAAGTACTGAGGACTGCTGCTAGTACTTAATATTTAGAACAATGCTCCTTGTGCAAGTGAGGGGAGCTTCTTTGGTACTGGCAAACATGAGTCAGGGAAGTTTAAGGATTACGATGACAGCAGAAGAATGGAAGCATGGTTCTGTATTGTTTGAATGCTTTAAAATGATCTTTAGAAGACCCTCTGTTCGCCCAGGTTGAAAATACATCTTCATTTCCCAGCGAACACATCTCTTCTAGCTATACAACATGACTGCTGGCAGTCTGAAGGAAGCAGTGCTCCTACTTCTTAGTTTTTTCCATGTTGTCTCTGTGACACTGAAGGCTGTAAACTTGAATGCTTCTAAATAATACAGTTTACACAGATATCCACAAGGAAAGAGAAACACTTTAATATAGTGTATTACTAAATATTCTGCTCACTTTGTCTCTAGATCACAAAGTCTTTTGACCCATTGCCATGAGTAATGATTTCAGGATATTTGCAAAGAAGGAGAGTATTAAATTTGCTTTGGTAATGGTGTCTCTTATACAGCAAGGCGTGCATAAGGGTATTGCCATATTAAATCAGATCAAGATATTTTTCCTGGTATTTTCTTTTGTCACTGGAAATCTGCACTGTGAAGGGAAGGTATCTGTTTGCCCCGAAAAGAAAACAGATTAATTTTTGGCTCTGAAAATCAGGAAGTCAGGAATAGGTAAATGAAAATGTTTCAGCTTTCTCATGGAAAGTCATCTTTAGCTAAATGGTCAACCGCATCTCAGTAATGCTTGCATTATGAAGAAATGGACTACCAAAGGATAGACTGATTTTTTTTTCACTCTCTATATTTGCCAGGAGTAACAGATCCTAAATCTTTCTGCTTCCTAATTCTTAACTTTAAGAACAACTTACAAATGGATATCATTCCAGATGAATGTATCAGTCATACATTCTCAGGTGTGGCCTCTCTAGTGGGGGCAACTAAAAATTAAGTTTTAAATTTACCTTTTTAGCTCTAAACATATTACTATTTTAAGTATCTGTTTTACTTGGAAGATATTTCACTGCTTGAGTGAGGTCTTTTTTTGTCTACCTGTAAGGAAATTGAAATAAACATTTTATCTGTGCGTATTTTATTTTTACTTTTGAAGTGGTGAGTCATTAGAAAAAGGCAATGTGAAATTATTCTTAGGGCTTGTAAATGGAGTGCAGTGTTGACAGATCTTCTGGTGGCTTTGGAAGAAGGCATTAATTGCTTTATGAGGAAAAAAACAAAACACAACATCAACAACAAAAAAACAGACCATGTCTTACAGTTTTTACCAGTCAGATAATAAATTTGATGATAAGTACTGGCAACATGGAAAGTGAAAATCATGATTTTTTTTTAATTGCTTTTATTTGATAGTATGTTGAAGAGTTGCAAGAGAAATAGGCACACATTTTCATATTATATAGTGACAATGGTTTTTGTTTGCTTGTTTTGTTTTGTTTTTTCTCCTATTGCAAAACTATGAAATGTTGAGATCCTTATTTTTCAAATGAGGAGATGATACTCTCTTGCAGAAATAGGAAACAAGTCATTAGTATATTCTTCTATATATAGAAGCAATTTAAGAATATAACAGTTTTACGTTTGCAGGGGTAGGTGTTGTCAGTTTATCATAAGAAAAGCGTCTATCAAGGGTCAATGTGATTTTCAAGACATTTGTCCTTTCCTTTCTTGACTTAGCTAGTCATAATTTGCATGACGTAAAACTTCCCAGAACTCATTTGCAGCACTCAAAATACGAGAGAAAGCCTTGGCAGGGGAAGGAAACCCTCTCTGTCTTCTCTTTTTATCAAAATGTTTAAAATGTTCTCTCTAAAGCAATAAGAAACCTCGAGGTGTGTGATCAAGAAATTGAAGTAATAGTCATATATTGCCACTGTTTTGTTTGAGCTTTTCAGACAATTCAGAAAATTATGATCTTTCATTAAATGTACTTTCATTGTGTAATATGTTTCTGGTTCTTCGAGCTATGGAAAATCTCTTAGAATATCACCCGACATAGGCTTTTCTCCAGGTGTTGGCAGTCCTTTGGTTGGCCAAGCTGAACTCTCAGAGAGAAAGATTGCATCCTAGAGACCTGTGGGCTGCAAGCTGACATCTCACAAAGGCAACTTGGAGCCCAATTTTTTAATATTGGTTCCTGGCAGAAATGTTTTGTAGCTTATATTTGGACCACCTCACTGAGGTTAATCAAGGAAAAAGCAGTTGTATAATGAGCTCAACTGATAAGCACAGGTCCTGAGTCGGACCTTCCACAAGAGAAAGTTTTGCTGACCTGTATGGAATTACATAGTACAGACACTATGAAGCCAGACTACAAGGACTCCAACCTATTGTACAGCAAAACTGAGTGGTGCTCCATGGAAAGACGAAGTCCTTAAAGGAAGGTTTGGCATTAATTATTTTGTCTATAAGCAGTTATACCCATAGTATATATACACACACATGCGTTGGTAAAGTTACAGATCAGAAATGACACAATCCCTTAATACCTTCAAAAGGCTGAGGCTTGATTTCACTGTCACTGAAAGTGAGCTCCAGACTCTGATAATGATGCTTTGAGTCCCTACTCTGTTTCAGACAGTATAGTTTAAATCATGGATATATGACTTCATTTATCCATCATACACAAATGTTCTCAGAAAAGTTTGCATATACAAGATGTGGTAATAAATGCTGCATTAGTGCATTTAAAACTACAAATAAGAAACTACAAATAAGACAGTAAACAATGAAGGTTAGTGTTCATTCTTGAAAAAAATACCACAGGGTAAATGTAGCCAGCATAGTGATATATTTACAGTAATTTAGCAGTCCGTTAGAAGGTTTGCAATAAGAACAAGTGAGGCAGAATAAGAAAGCTCCATTTGATCTGTTTCATGTATACTTACTCAATGTGTTCTACTTACAGATAAAATAGTGAAGTTTCTGTGTGAAGTAGTAGTCTGCTGCTTTCAGCTTTAGCTCCCCGTCTGCATCAGGATTTGCCCCCTAAGACATGTATTGAGCAGGGTCAAAAGAGAAAACTACTGCATTTGAACTATAGATTCTAGGAGTACAATTATGACCCTAGTGAGAAAGAGTGGAAGAATTTTGTTTCTAAGTTCAGATCATAGTTAAATAGTGGTTATATACACTGTTCTTCAAATTAAAGCATAGCTATCAATGTGGGGAGGGAACAGCCAGTTATTCTTCTGCACAAGTTTTGAAAAGGTCTTTGTTATGCTGTAGTTGCTTCTTTTTTTTTTTTTTTTTTCATTGTAACGCTTCTTCAACTTCATCATCATTTTATTACCTAAGAGGGCAGTGATGATTAGGACCTTATGGTAATAAAAGATAATCCAGCAAAGAACAGAAGGACATCTCCCACCCCTCTACATATGTAAGAGTGACAGAAACAGCAAAAAACTACAGAAAGGCAGAAGGGTGTGAGGGCACCGTGACCCACTTTACAAGGTTTCCTTTGAGAAAGGAAGCTTCCTTTGTGGTCTTTGAGAAATTTCATTTAATATTAAAGAGATTTCATTTTATTCTCCATTGCTTACTATAGATTAAGGGAATAACAAGATTTATTTTACTATTTGTTTACAGAGTCGGGAAAATTATAACCTTGGGTTAAAGTCTAGCCTTACTGACAAAATTCCCACTGACTTTATTAATGCTTAGATCACGTGCTGTATGAGTGCACAGAACACCCCACAACAACCTCATAGAACCTCAGAAAGAGCTTTCTTGGTGTTGAAATGCTCTGTATAAAAGCACTAGCCTCTTCCCTATATTCAGTCCATTTGACAATTTTCAAGTGAAATGTAGTTTTGAAGTGTAGTTTTGCAGGGAGACAGAGAGCAGTGTAGAGAGCACAGTCAGACAGCTTTCTAGGAAAATAATCATTGGCGGAGGAAAGAAAAATAAATTGGCCAAAGGATGTTGACTTCGAGTTGCCAGTGGAAGTGTGATGAGACACTTTAACTCTATCACAGCTTAGACCCAGCTGAGGGTGGAGAGGATTTCCAAGATCGACCAAATCAATGGTCTGGAGAGTTCAGGAGGGATCTTTATATTGGGTGGCAGGAAGGTAATTGCTTCCCCAACCATTAATGACCTAGTATTTGTTTACTAGTTCTGCTGTCCCTGGCGAGAGAATGAGCAAAGTTTGGCATTTTGAGCCTGCATGATTAGTACAAGGATGAGTCACATCCTCAGATCTTGACCCACTGTGCATGCAAATCTTTTTCCTTCTTCCATTTCCCTTTTGCAATTTTCTGTTCATATCAGGCAGCTTTCTCTGCCATATTTAATAGAAAGCCTGTATTGGCCATCATTACACAGTTTAAAATTTTATTTATCAGATCTTTTTAAACCTTTGTTTTTTGTTTAAAATTCATTGAGCTTTTTAATTTCTCCTCATACCAAAACTGCCCCTCTGTCTTTCAAGTTACTTCAGTTTCTCTTTTTAGGATATTTTTCTGTTTCCGTATATCCTATTTCTTTGTGTACAACAGTTAAGCCTCACACGTTCAAAAAGCCTTAAATCCATTTATCTCATTGTCCTACATGCCCAAAACAGGACCAAACTGAGATAAAAATTAATACAAGTGTTGACTCAGGATCAGAATTCTTTTGAAAGGGGAGAACTAGCAGTGCAGTCTCTTGCAGTTTAGAAAGTTTAGATTTTAGATCATTATAATTTTTATCTGATTCACAATCATTTTTTTCTGCCTCAACCTATATTATTGCCTTTACTTGTGCAGAGGATCTAGAGGTAGTCCTAGATGTACTGAGAACACTTTTCTGAGAGAGAGAGAGAGAGAGAGAGGAGAAAAAAAAGAAAAGGAAGAAGAAAGTTTTTGGTGAAGTGCTTTGTCCTCTCCCATAGAATCCGAATGATTTACCTAGTAGAAGGGGACACCATACAAGGGAAATTCACCAGCCTGTTAATGAAGGAGTGGAGGTAATTAAAAGATGCTGCTGCCGATACTCCCTCCTTCATCTCTCTCCCCCCCCGCCCCTTTATTCCTTATTCAGTGGTTATGTTTTCTGTTTCTCTCTCATGTTGGCCAAAAATGTCATATGTCCAGAGAATGGTTGAGATTGAGTAGATAATGGCAAGAAGAGTGAACTACATATATATATATATATATATATCACAGTAATGCTTACCTGCCAAACCCACAATTTTTCTTCAGATTTTTAACTGAGTTTGAAACAACCCCCTATAACTTTCCCAATCTAATGCTGCAAATGATTTCTGAGAACCAGAAAATGAAGCTAAAGAGGAAGAAAGTGGATTACCAATGTTCTCACTTGTCAAGGGGGAATAATGCCCAGTTTTTAGAGGGCATTAATGATGAAAACCTAATCCAGTCTTCACAGTTCTTTTAAACAACTAACATACTACTTTGAAAGGCAATTTAGTATGTAAAAATATTCTGGGTGAAAATCAGGAGCTCGGTGCTATTTGTGCAAATACAGTACACATTCAAATTATTGTGGGACTGCAGCCAGGTCACTTGGGAGCAAGCACACAAACCTCATGTTCAGCCTCCTGGCAGAGAGCACTCATGCCAGAGGCATGATTAATCTCAGCAAAGGAGGGTGTTTATGGGGTGTCACAGTACTGGCTGAGCTGCCCATTATGGATGCACACCAGGCAGCTGTGTTTGGACCCACATGCTGGGTTCATATGCTTCTCCATTCCCCTGGGCCTGGGCAGGCTCCAAGCATCGTCTGTGTCCCTGGCCTCTCAGGCACACTTCCTATGCAAAAAACTTTTATGCTGGTACCTACTGTTGCCTCCTCTTTCAGCCCTCTTTTTGGGACCACTGTTAAACCACAGAGATTATAAAGGGTTATTTTTATGCTGGCTGCATTCAGCTATTTGGCTTAACAGCAGAGATAGAAATCAGAACAAATATCTGTAACAGTTTTCTTCCTCTTGGACACTGGAGCGTTCTCTGAGTTATGGACAGTGCCAAAGCAGCTCCAGGTCCCTTTCTCTTGTATGGTAGTGCTCCAGTTTAGCCTTCTTTACTTAAGTTATAGATTTATCTCCTTCACGAAACTCCTCTGAGAAACTCCCTTCATTTTTCAGAGGTGAAGTCAAAGTTCTCTCTGGCTCAAAGACTATTCCTTCTTAGTATGCTTCTTCCTAACTCTTGTCTGTTTTGTCCTTTTACTGGTGATTTGCTCTGACTTCAGTCTGGGACCTTTCATGAACGAAATGTAAAGTAAATCTCTGCTTTAACCACCATCCATCTTACTTTCCCTAAGGTGATTCAACTTGAAGGGAAGATCATTTGTGCTAAGGGTTCATATTTATCAGTGTTGCACTTCTTCTGGTTTAATCTGGGAAGTACCTCACCCACTCCATACTAGCAAAAGCTTCGTTGAATGATAATGGCAATTACATAAAATTTGCTAAAGATTGTTCTGTTCACTTGGAGAAATATCACAAACTACCAGGCAGAGTCAGGGACATGAATTAATGTCCAAGTTCATGATCTACGGTCAGCTCATTCACTCTGAGATTTTTGGGAACTTAAAACTATGAAATCAGTGTTTTGTAAATCTGTATTAGCACATAGTACAGAAAATATTTGTGTTGTGGGCCACCTTATCCTTTGATAAGTTTATTTCTGACTTTGCTTCTTATTTCATACCTCACAGAGGATACTCTTTATTTCGTAACCAGTCGAGATTTATGAGTTTGGCTTTGCGTTTAAAAAGATGTAATGGGCTGGGTAAGCATTTTTACCACATTCTGTTCCCGCTTTTCTACCTACAATTCACTAAAACTCTCCTGCACCAAAACAGTCCAAACGGAGTATTCAAAATTCATGTGTAATTCCAGGATCTAGAGCCTACTTGGCTATCACTTAAACACTTAGATATTTATGTATGGTAGGATATTCTTCATCTGGAGCTCCAGTGGTGCAGCAGGTTCTATTGGTGATGACTCTGTTATTGCTGAGGCCAGCCTATTTGCTGTGGAAAAATCAGCAGAGTTACACATAAGCATGTAAGCGAGCAGGCAAAGTATATAAAGGAGACAGTGTTACTGTCATGTTTTTACCACTGCAGTAGAACATAAGAAGTTGAAACAGGTCTTCTTACAGACCTGTTATCTTTTTATTTCAGTCAGGTAGCAGTGTCAGCTCCAACACAGAACAAAGTAGTGAAACTCATACTGCACCTGGAAACTACCCACAGTCTTTGTTTTTATGGAATCCCTTTTCTTGACCTTGTGGCCTCAAATACGAAAAGCTGCCACACATACTCTCTCTGGCTATAGATATTCCTGAGATCCTATTTCAAAAATGTTGGGGTTTTGTGGGGTATGTAATACCTGTGCTCAACTTTTCTTCCCTATGCGCCTGTACTTCTCTTTAACCTTCTGAGTCCTATCCAATGTTTCACTCCCCTCCACACATGGATCTCATAAATTCAGGAGGGAAAATGGCAAGTGAATGCCTGCTCCAGATAAAAAGGAGAGATAAGAATACCTGCCTTCCTCTGATGATATAGGCAGGGATTCTGCCCACCTTTAGGGCAAATGCTATTGCTGTTACTGTGCTGACCCATGATTTTCTGGATTCAGGAGGTCTTTGCCTAGGTTATAAATCTGTTTTTTCTTAAGTATGTGTTTCTTATATTCTTTCACCATGATTGCTTTTTTTCTTTTTTTTTCTTTTTTTTTTTTTTTCTGCATACTACTGCCTAATGGTACTTTATTTTGTCAGGTTTGGGATGAAACTCTGGCCAAATCTGCAGAGGCTTGGGCTGCTACTTGCATTTGGGACCATGGACCTTCCTACTTACTGAGATTCTTGGGCCAGAACCTGTCTGTGAGAACTGGAAGGTAAGCAAATCCTACAAAACAGTTATTTTGTTACTCTTTGTAAAGCCTTTGGGATTCAGATCTTAAACTGATACAAGAGTCATCCAGTATTATAGCAATAATTGATATCCATCTATAATTTACAGAGATTTTTCACTTGGGTTGGGTATTGGCTTAATACTATGCCCCTAATGATGTTTTGAGAAATGTGCTTTTAGGTGACTTGCATCATGGGGATTAGCAGCAGAAAGTTCCAAAGTACCTTAATGTGAAATGACATATTTCTCTTTCTGCCTTTTAAATAAACATAGGTATCGATCTATTCTCCAGCTGGTAAAGCCATGGTACGATGAGGTGAAGGATTATGCTTTCCCTTATCCTCAGGATTGCAACCCCAGGTGTCCCATGCGATGCTATGGACCCATGTGCACCCATTACACACAGGTTATATAAATTACATTCTTCTATTCAAAATGTACTGTCCAAAGATGGACTTTTCTGTGATGTATTTATAGCTTTCTGTCATATAAATGTATATATAAATACATATATGTTTCTTTTCAATTTGGACTTCACCAATAATGAATATTTATTCAGATGGTTTGGGCCACTTCCAACCGTATAGGCTGCGCAATCCACACATGCCACAATATGAACGTCTGGGGATCTGTTTGGCGACGAGCTGTTTACTTGGTATGCAACTATGCCCCAAAGTGAGTTACTTTCTTTTAATATTGTTTATTTTTATACTGTATGCATGTTTGGGTGCTCTCATAGGACTGCTTACTCCTTTTTCTGCAGCCTGACCTCTATTTATGCTTTTTTTCTGCAGGCTGCTCATTCATTCTAACATCACATTTGAACACGTTGCCAATGCATGACTTTGGCATACAAAGAGAAAAAAAGAAATAACTTGATGTGCATTGAACAAAAGAAAAAAAAACAGTTATTTTCTATGATTATTATTGTCACCATTCTCCTTGTCCTCTCCTTATGTGTTTACTTAGCTTTACTTTGAGTTCCTCATTTCTTCACTCTGTTGCATACTGCTATATGAGCTAGACTTCCTCAGGTAAGCTACAGGACTGTATATCAAGCTGTTGATTCACTGTGAACCCACATTTTTGCCCACAGGACACCTTTGCTTATAACCATGCTGCATAAGGGCAGCCCTAGCATAGATTTTCTATAAAGATCAGTGTCTACAAATATCATCTTGCCTTCCAAATTTGGGTCCATCAAAATATCTGTCATAGTCACCCGTGGATGACCCCTATTATGAAATAGCTGTGCAGAGGTCTGTGTTGGGTTGAAATGAAGACATTATTTTTTTTCCCAGTGTTCACTAGACATCAACTCAAGTGCATGTCTGGGTGCAGAATGAATCACTAACGTGTGGATCTGGGAGAGCTTCAATTTAAGGTTTGGTTTGGACCGGTGCTTCAAAAGCAACATGGACAGTATAAATGAGTGGTCTCTCTGACCATATAATAGGCAGAGACATAGTTCTGTGTAGAAAGCTAAGTATAATTAACTGAGCATGTTTTCCATAAAATTTTGGTCCAGGCACAGGTCCATTTGTGGTAAAGAATGTGCATGAATATGTCATTATTCTAGCTGATACATGAGTAAAAGATGTTTTAAAGAATTTGCAAATTAAAAGAAGATAGGATTTAGTAAGAAAAATGACTTGAAAAAATGTCCCTTTTCCTTTGGAAATCAATATCTCTTTGTTCTTTTTTCTTTAATATATACTGTAAAAGGATGGTAAGAAATGAATATGAGGGTTATCAGGCAACAAAAACTGAACTGAAATCAAAGTTTATAAGAGAAACACAGATACTATTTTTTGTATCACTCAGTTTGGAAAAACAAAAATAAAAACTCCCTAGGATAAATCTCCCATTGTGTTAAGAAACAGCAAAATGGTTTCAAGCATTAGGCATTACTGAAAACTGGCGCATTGTTTATCTATCATGTAGCAATTACAGACATTTTATATTTTTGCAGCCTAAAAATCCATATTTCTCAAAAGGCAAACCAAAACCTGGAGTTACAAGCTTCTTCTCTGGAGGAGATTTTTCAGTATTTATTTGTTTCTTAGGTTGTAGAATCAGGATTTTGACATCTACTTCTTGCACAGTCACAAGAAAGGGTACCAAGTGGACTTCCCTAGTTTAAGGTTATATTCCTAAAGAGTTAATTAAAATTGGGTTAAGGACACTGGGTTTAGAGTCCTGGAGCATACATTCAGAAGTCTCTTTCTCAGTCAATAAAGGCTGTGTCTGTCTGAGTAACCAGCACATCAGAAGCTTCTCTAAAGGAGAAGGAGATGTGTTATTATTACCTACTTATTAAGATTGGAATTTGGCAAAGATTTGGGGTTTAAAATTCCAATAATTTTCACTAAGACCATGTTGTAATGCTGAAGAAATACATATGCTTCGGAAATCAGGAGAAAAAAAAAAGGTTAAGAGGAGGATAATTATAAAATTTACAAAGATCCTGCACCTGGTTAACTAGAATGGACTCACAAAAGTCAGCCATGTGTTGCATAGAAAGTGAAGCAGAAATGAGCTTTCAGCAAACTCTTTCTGGATTTCCGTATCTGTTATCAAACTAAATATATTTCCTGAGCACTCAGTCTGCTGTACCTATTTGGAAGAGAAGTAGAAATGAGCAAATTATTTGAGAGATTCTTGCTTTCTTCCAAGGCACAGTCCAAACCAGGGCTTTTGATCCAGTTTTATTGGCTGGGAGGTGGGGGGATGAGAAAATGTTTCATAAATAATTTTGTTACTCACTGGTATATCACGTCACATGCAAACTAGAGGAAAGATCTCTCATGAGTGAGACATAATGTTTAAATGAAAATCTAATTTTAACTTTTTGCCTACCTCACTTTAAAAGTCTGGAAATTTATATAAGCACCTAAAAGTCTGTAAATGTTTTTCAGGCATTCCTAGATCTTCCAGTTACCTCTAAGTCTGGACCACTGTCCAGACTTCTATTCTTCTTCCCCAGGGCTCTGTCACAAACTGTAGAGATCTATTCATCAGGTGGGAGCCCTCCACCTCCCATTAATACCTGAGGCCCCTACAAGTGCCCCAATATAGTTCTTTTTAATACAGTACTGTATTAATACTTGTCATCTTCGCTTTTTTTTTGAACTGTGAAGTCAGCCTCAGAGTTTCACAATGTGGACCCAAGGCAATGAAACCTGATAATAAGATTCTGTCAGTTCATCTTTCCACCTTCCAAAAATAAGCTTTTATGATAAGTGCCAGACAAAAAGTGTTCCAGGAAAACCTTGCACCAATGCTTATGTTGCTAATTTCTCTTTAATATAGTCCTCTGGTTAAATATTCAGGCTTGGGGAGTCAAAAATCACTTGTCTGTAGTGAGACTTCACTGCAGACATATAAAGGATATGGAATGAACCACTGTCCTGGGATGACATGATCATTCGTCTACTGTTTTTTTTTTGGGGGGGATCAGCAGACTATTTTTTTGTTAGTAACCTACAGAAATATATTAATGTATGTTTTCAGTAATGGTGCATTTGTAGGATATCATGCAAAAGTATTCACTTTAATCACTCAAAACATGTGCTGTTAATGAATATTTTTTTCTTCCTCTGTCAAATTGCTAAGGATTTTGTTTCCTTTCTTATTTTCAGGGGGAATTGGATTGGAGAAGCACCATATAAAGTAGGAGTGCCGTGTTCTGCTTGCCCTCCAAGCTATGGAGGCTCTTGTACCAACAACCTTTGTTTCCCAGGAGTAACATCAAACTACTTATATTGGTTTAAATAAGTTCATGTTTACATTATTTAAAAACAAAACAAACAAACATGGATGAGTAACAAGCTTGTATATTGAATTTTGCACATATTATATATAGAGAGATCCTGTAATAATACTCTGATGTTTTCTTTTTGTATGCTTTTGTATAATTAGCTTTCAAAGTATAGTATAATTTGTTTTAAACCCTTTGGGATTTATGACTCACATTAACCCTTTTAGATTAACATTTTGTAAAGGTGAGCAAACTAATTTTCACCTTAGCAAGTGTAGCTTCCTGAAGATAGGTTCTGTTAAAAGCACATTGAAAGGTACTGTCAACTTATACCTAAAATATAATACCCTTTAAAAAATAATACGTCTAGAAAGAGAAGGGTCATTGTTTAATACTGTGCTTTAAAAATGGAGTGTGACATGCAAAGAAACAATTTGTCCTCACACTACCAATGGTTCTTCCCATTTACACCTGTGCTTTCATCTGTAGTGTCTGGGACTCTGAGCAGAGGAAAACATATGTGCAAGAGAAACTGCAGGATATTACCTACCTCATGCACAACATTAATTCATTTATAGTGTTTCAAGAGTTCAGCACACGGCTGCTGCTATCATCAATGATGCCTGTGTGCAGACAGGAAAAGTAGAATAAGAAACCACACTGGCCAAGATGCAGTAGCTGTTAACTCATATGCCTAATCTTATCTAGATAGAAAGCTACATCACTATATATATACTGGTATAATCAATACAGCCAAACTTTATATTCCCGTGTTTTTGAACATTACATTCACAATGGTATAAATGTGCTTTGCTGCAGTATAGTTTTTCCTGTACAGGAAGGCAAAGAAATATATTTCCACAAAGCAGTCTATATCAATACATGACATCCAAACTAAGCCCTTTACACTATTATCTTACCAGTATATGTGCTATTCACCTGACTGAAACTCATCCAGGTAAAACTTTAAGACGAGCCTAAAAGTAGATAATAGGATTTCCAAATAAAATATTAAAAATTAATTAGGCGACTTTAAAATTTCATACAGATTTGTGATAAATATTTCAAATTTCTAAAGCAATTGGCAGTGCCCTTTAAAATATGTTTTGCTATTTCCTGAAAATATCTGTATGAATTATTAAAAAACAAATTATTCACACCCTTTCTATAAAAAACCGAACATCTTATGGGTGCTTACTGTAATCCACAGTGTACACCCATAAAGAGGGCATACATTTCAAGCTAGACTACTATACAGGTAGTTTTCTTGAAAAGGAGATCATAAAAAGGAGGAAATCCAATGTCTACCACAACTAGTATGCCATTGAAATAGCATAGAGTCTTGGCTTTATATTACAGGGTGGAATTTATTCCACTTTAAGTACAAGTGTTTACTGTGCTTGCACTGCTACATTTAGACCTCTGAAATTTACAGACTTTGAAAAGTAATATTGAGTAGAGCAAGCAGAACAACAGAGGATAATTCCACTGGTGCTGTGTGTCGTTAAGTCACTAATTCAGACCTTTTGAGGGTGTTTGAGACAGTCTGTTACTAGAATATGAAATATCATATTGGTGCTAAAAAACAAAAACAAACAAACAAAAAACAACCAACCAACCAACCAACCAACCAACCAAAAAAAACAAAAACAAAAACAAAAACAAAAACAAACAAAACAACAAAAAAAACAGACCCTCTCCATCTGTCCATAATATGATCCCTCAGAGAATGTCAGCAACTGATCTGTGGCTCTTCAGACTTCTGATTAATGACGCTCCTGTATTTGACAGGACAATAACTAGAGAAGTATATTGTCTTAATATCTGTCCATGTTTTAAAGGGACAACACTTGTAATATTCCACTTTTATCCTAACAATTACAACATGTATGATTTTCTTTGTGGTTTCAAAGGGACCTGGACTTAGCCAATGCTCAGTGAAACACTTTGGCTGAGTAAAATCCAGTACTGTTTTGAGAGTGAAACACAATCTCTTTGTGTCATTTATGTACACATTGAAAGAATTCAGTGAGACAAAACTGCTATATGTGTAACTAGTCCTCAGCTAGCACAGCTTTTGACAAAGATGCATGGGACAGATACATTTTTATTCCACATGAGTTCTTCCCCAGAGGTAAAGACAGTACAGTTCAAACAGTGCACCTTGACATTTTCTTGTATTTATTATATATATATATATATATGTGTATATAAATACAAGATAGGAAGCAGAGCATAAGCAAAAGTTCAGGTTAAGCCATGGAGCCTACAGCAGTAGGTCTATTGAGAAATGACTATGCACTTTGGAACTTACAACTTGTATGTTGTACGGTACACTTTCCAAACAGGACTAGACATTGTAAATTAATTTATAATTCTGTAATTCAGCTGAAATTATTATAACGGGTATATATGTTCTTGTATCTGTTATTTTTTAACTTGCTACAAAGACCTTGATTTTGTGGAATATTTTGTTTTCTGTGGATATAGAAAACTTCACTTTTAATAAATAGGTACACAGGTTTTTCACAACATCCTGTAATGGTGCTAGGCATTAACTATTGTAATCACACTGTAATTAACAACAGCAAAAAATGGTCTGGGTATAAGCTATTTCTTATGAGCAGCTCCTGATAAAACCAGCTACAAGCACTCAAGCATTAGATGAATATTTTTAATGGAATGAAGATAATTACAGCAAATCAGACATTTGATTACCACACGATGTTTCTTTCCACTGTATTTAATAAGTAGGTTACTGAAGGCCTTTCTATATTGCCTACCTGAATCTCCCCACTTTTGATCTTATTTTTCTTTTGGGTTGGATAATGACAACGACAGCAAATACCTACTTTGCTTGCCAGCGTCAAAGCTGCCCGATTGTTTGCCTGACACAAAGTGCTGCTGGAACAGAAGTACTGAAATGTGCTGAAAACTTCAGATGTCTTCAGCAGTATGTCTTCTCTGATACATGTTGATGAAAGTTCTTGATGAGTTCAAGGTTATGCTGAAGCAAACTACCCCTGGTTGCTATTCTCATAGCCTTAAATATTTGTAGTAATTCTTTCTGAGCACAGTAGTGTGCCTTTAAAGAAATCGTGGCTGTCAGAGAAATTAGCTCAGACTTTTGTTCCATTCTAAATATAAAATTATGAAAGTATACACAGACTAGAATAAGGCTAAAAATATTTGTGGTCAAAATACTGTGAGAGGTATAAGAGTAAAAATGAAGCAGTTATCATGAACTATTGAGTGCAACTGTTTATATGATAATA
Organism: Anser cygnoides; assembly: GCF_040182565.1. Taxonomy (NCBI): domain Eukaryota; kingdom Metazoa; phylum Chordata; class Aves; order Anseriformes; family Anatidae; genus Anser; species Anser cygnoides. The sequence goes on from NC_089874.1 coordinate 130,651,399, forward strand.
TCTGCTTGAAATTTTTTTTTTTTCTTCATTTAAACATTTGAGATGATGGGTAGCAATTGATACCTTTTGGTGCTAACCTATATGTTCTGGTGCTGAAGTTATACATTATTTTTGTGGAAGAGGAGATTTACTTCCGATATTACCATATACACTCCAGGGTTTTTGAGGTCTTTTCCAGCTAAGCGTATAATGCTTTCAAAGTACCTTTTTATGGTTTATTCAGGCTCTAATGAGAGTTTTATATGCAGCAGAGAAGAAAATGTATTCCAGTTCAAAACCAAAACAAACAGCATCCTCCCCTCATCACAACAGTGAGGTGCCTGTGGAAAAAAATATGTGGAGAGTAAGACCTCTGGGAGCTATGATCTCAAACTGGTGCTGAGCAGATCTGAGTGATCCCAAATCCTCTCTCTGGGGTAATAAATGACTTCAGAAAATCCAAGCTTGACCTTGCACACTTAGTCTTGAGAAGCTGTGTGTTCCTCTTCTCTGAGATCAGTTTGTTCCCCTCTGAATTTGAGATGAGCTGGATCAGGCCTCAGTGAAGACCACAGGAGACTTGATATAACCTTTATAGGGCTGAGAAAGTTGGATTCCATGAGAGATTTGGAGACAGCAAAATGAGACTTGAAGTTCCGTACCAACACTGGGAAATACCACAGTAATCTGAATGAGGAAACATTCCAGAGCAAAAGTGCTCTATAACATAGCTAGGATCTAATAGAAAGAAATATGTCTATATCCATATCTTATAGATAGATGGATAGATAGGTAGATAGATATATGTATTTATAGATTACCTGTGAGGATCTGATTGCAAGCATGGATGCCCTCTTGTGGTTAAGAATGCTAATATATATTTAGATTTGACTTCAAAAAGTCCAAAAGTTGTGTTTTTTTTTTTAAAGGAATAGATATAAATTTTGTTAATTTTCTTTAAAGTTTATGGCTTTGATTTTAAAGACACATGACTTAGTCTGTCCATTATCTTTCAGAAAAGTGGTCCATCACAAAAATCCTCCATTTCTTAGTTTTATGTCATTTGTAAATACAGAACTAAATCAAAATTGCATTGGCTGTTGCTTACCTACCATACAAAGTTCTAAAAGTAAGAGGTAAGACAGCTATTCAGATGTCATATGAATTTTTGACTGCATTACTTCAGATATAGTTCTCAAAAAGTAGGGGGTGGAAGTCTCCTTACTTAGATACTAAATTCTAATTATGCCAAATAAAATATGGTTTTTAAAGGTCAAAATTACACTTGAAATTTGTCCATTATTGCTAAGTTTTCAAGATTTTTTTTTTCTTCTGGAATAAAATGATCTCATAGAATTTGAGAACGCAGCATTTTTATGGTGCTTTTTAAAACAGAGAATTCTTAAGCTCTTGCTGTTAGATCATAAATGGTCAGATGGTCTCAAAGAGCACAATCCTTCACATTTGGGTTCATAAGGGGAGCATGAAATTACTTTTTCAAATCCTTTTTCAAATCACTCAGTTGTTTATCATATTACAAACTCATTAGAGCTTCAATACATCATCATTTAAGTGAGGAATCATCTTAGATACGTTATTTAAGCTAACAAACCTGTTCTTTAAGAGTGAGTGGTAATATTGGAAGCTAGTAGCTCTGAGGAGTTAAACATCTTGATTCATGTAGGGTGCTCCTAAGTAATTAAACGGTGCTTAAAGGCTGGGTTCATTTAAAAAGTAAACCATTTACAGTTGCTTTTCTACTTCTATATGCTTTGCAATAAGGAAGGAAGATTTTTCTGAGAACTGAATGTGTTGGGGATTGGAAAATGATGACATTTTTAAGCTTTCTATGTGAACCCAAGCTCCCCCCCTCAAAAAAAAATAAAAATATATATATATATTTATACAGTGAGATGTCCTTTCTCCCCCTCTCGTTATATATTTTCAACATTTCTGGTTTAGACGTTATTTTTGTCTAATAATTGTGTGTGTGGCTTTTTATCTTTTTTTTTTTTTTCAGAGAAGAAAGCTTGTGTAACACATCTTGCAGTGAACAACATACTGTTTTTTCATATTGTCATATGATGCTATATACATGCTATACATGAGATATAAATTTGTATCCCTGTTTCAACCTTTAATACTTTGAAACTATAAAGAAATGTACATCATTTTGATCTATTTTGTAGCATCTATGCATTTAAATAAATAAGTAAAATGATCAGTACTTACACTTGATGTTCTTTTGAGGAATCTTTTGTTGTTTCTTTTATTCGTTTGCTCTGTGGAGAAGATAACTTTTCAGGGAGCTAGTAAAAGACATATCTTAACTGAATTCAGTTTGAATATATTTATATAAATGTGTATGCTTTATACGTGAGCTTCATTAAATACTTGGAGTCCCTTCTTAAGTCACCAGAATCATGACATATAACAAGTACTGAGATGAGAGCCTGAACTCTTCAGTAGAATTAGTGGTCAGGAGATGTTTTCTTCTGTGCCTCTGGGTAAGCTGACAAACTGGAACTCAGTCCAAAGACAATCATAGAATGTTAGAATCACAGCATGGCTTGGGTTGGAAGCAACCTTAAAGATCATCTAATTCCACCCTCCTCTGCCCTTGGCAGGGGCACCTCCCACTAGACCATGTTGCTCAAAGTCCCATCCAGCGTGGCCTTGTACACTTCTAGGGATGAGACATCCACAGCTTCTCTGGACAACCTGTGCCAGTGCCTCACCACCCTCACAGTAAAGAATTTCTAACATCTAATCTAAATTTCCTCTCTTTTAGTTTAAAGCCATTACTCCTTGCCCTATCACTACACTCCCTGACAAAGAGTCACTTCCTAGCTTTCCCGTAGGCCCCCTTTAGGTACTGGAAGGCTATAAGGTCTCTGTGGAGCCTTCTCCAGGCTAAACAACCCCAACTCCCTCAGCCTGCCTTTATAGAAGAAGTCCTTCAGCCTCTTGATCATCTTTGTGGCCCTCCTCTGGACTCATTCTAACCTGTACAATGTCCAGGTTTTGGCTGTGATAGAGTTAATTTTCTACCTAGTCGCTGGTATGGTGCTAATAATAATGTTGAAAATAATGCTTTATAACACTCTAATGTTTTAGTTGTTGAAGAGCAGTGCTTACACAGACCCAAAGACTTTTCTGCTTCTCATGATGCTCTGGCAGCGAGGAGGCTGGGGGTGCACAAGGAGCTGGGAGGGGACAGAACCAGGACATTTGACCCAGACTGACTGTGGGATACCACACCATATGATGTCATACTCAGCAGTAAAATCTGGGGGAAGGAAGGTGTAGGAGAATGTTCAGACTGATGGCATTTGTCTTCCCAATAAACTATTTAAACTATTATCCCTAATGAACCCTGCTTTCCTGCAACTGGCTGAATATCTGCCTGCCAATAGAAAGTAGCAAATGAAATCCTGATTTTGCTTTACTTGCACACACAGATTTTGCTTTACCTAGCTGTTGTGGTTTAACCCGGCTGGCAGCTAAACACCACACAGCCGTTCGCTCACCCTCCCCCCTCCCTCTCTGGGATGGGGGAGAGAAACGGGAAAGTGAAGCCTGTGAGTTGAGATAAAGACAGTTTATTAAGACAGGAAAATAATAATAACAATAATAATAATAATAGTGATAATGGTAATAGTATTAACAATAATAATGTGTAAGAAAACAAGTGATGCACAATGCAATTGCTCACCACCCGCTGACCGATGCCCAGCCTATTCCCGAGCAGCCGGCCCCCCCACCCCGGCCAGCCACCCCTATATATTGTTTAGCATGACGTCAGATGGTATGGAATACCCCTTTGGCCAGTTTGGGTCAGCTGTCCTGGGTCTGTCCCCTCCCAGCTCCTGCTGCACCCCCAGCCTGCTCGCTGGCAGGACAGAGCAAGAAGCCGAAAAGTCCTTGGCCTGGTGTAAACACTGCTCTGCAACAATTAAAACATCAGCATGTTATCAGCGCTCTTCTCATCCTAATCCAAAACATAGCACCCTACCAGCTACTATGAGCTACTTAACTCTGTCCTAACTGGAACCAGGACAGATATCCACCCCTTATTCCATACCATTTATGTCATGCTCAGGTTACACTCTGTCCAATACATTCTAATTAATCACCATTTTCATCTATGATATATAGCAATCATGGTAGTGATGACATACATTATTATATAATAATTAACATACTACAATTCAACTCATGGGCTATTCTCACCCAGTATCAAATCCCCTTGAGGTACACACCGGACCTCCCCATTCTTTTGCATTACCCACCAAGTGCATCCAGGTCCCTGAGCAAAAGCAATTCCACGAATGGGTTTACCTTTTCCTGAGGCAGGAGTAGCCCAGACTGTTTTACCCAGCATGTTTCTTACGTGCACTACAGGAACTTTATCCCCTTCTACAGTGCGTAACAGGTTTGATTGGGCAGGTCCAGCTCGGTTGGCAGATCCCCTGGTATTGACTAACCAGGTGGCCTTTGCCAAATGTGTATCCCAATTTTTGAATGTCCCAGCACCCATTGCTTTCAGTGTAGTCTTCAACAGTCCATTGTATCGTTCAACTTTTCCAGAGGCTGGTGCATGATAGGGGATGTGATACACCCACTCAATACCATGTTCTTTGGCCCAAGTGTCTATAAGGTTGTTTCGGAAATGAGTCCCGTTGTCTGACTCAATTCTCTCTGGGGTGCCATGTCGCCATAAGACTTGCTTTTCAAGGCCCAGGATAGTGTTCCGGGCGGTGGCATGGGGCACAGGATATGTTTCCAGCCATCCGGTGGTTGCTTCCACCATTGTAAGTACGTGGCGCTTGCCGTTGCGGGTTTGAGGGAGTGTGATGTAATCAATCTGCCAGGCCTCTCCATATTTATATTTCAGCCATCGTCCTCCATACCAAAGAGGTTTTGACCGTTTGGCTTGCTTGATTGCAGCACATGTTTCACAGTCATGAATAACCTGTGCTATAGTGTCCATGGTCAGGTCCACCCCTCGATCACGAGCCCATCTGTAGGTTGCATCTCTACCTTGATGGCCTGAGGTGTCATGGGCCCATCGGGCTATAAATAATTCACCTTTATGTTGCCAGTCCAGGTCCACCTGAGCCACTTCAATCTTAGCAGCCTGATCCACCTGCTGGTTGTTTTGGTGTTCTTCAGTAGCCCGATTCTTGGGCACATGAGCATCTACATGGCGTACCTTTACAACCAGGTTCTCTACCCGGGCAGCAATATCTTGCCACAATGCCGCAGCCCAGATGGGCTTGCCCCTGCGCTGCCAGTTGTTCTGCTTCCATTGCTGTAACCACCCCCACAGGGCATTTGCTACCATCCATGAATCAGTATAGAGATAGAGAACTGGCCACTTTTCTCGTTCAGCAATATCTAAAGCCAGCTGAATGGCTTTTACTTCTGCAAACTGACTCGATTCACCTTCTCCCTCAGCAGCTTCTGCAACTCGTTGTGTAGGACTCCATACAGCAGCTTTCCATCTCCGATGCTTTCCCACAATACGACAGGACCCGTCAGTGAACAAGGCATATTTCTTCTCATTTTCCGGTAGCTTGTTGTACAGGGGGGCTTCTTCAGCACGAACCACCTCCTCCTCTGATGATATCCCAAAGTATTTGCCTTCTGGCCAGTCCATAATCACCTCCAAGATTCCTGGGCGACTGGGGTTTCCTATTCGAGCCCGCTGAGTAATCAGTGCAACCCACTTGCTCCATGTAGCATCAGTTGCATGATGCGTAGAGGGGACCCTTCCTTTGAACATCCAGCCTAGTACCGGCAGTCGGGGTGCCAGGAGGAGCTGCGCTTCAGTACCGACCACTTCCAAAGCAGATCGAACTCCTTCATATGCTGCCAATATCTCCTTTTCAGTTGGAGTGTAGCGGGCTTCAGATCCTCTGTATCCCCGACTCCAAAACCCCAGGGGTCGACCTCGAGTTTCCCCAGGTTCTTTCTGCCAGAGGCTCCAGGTGGGACCATTCTCTCCGGCTGCGGTGTAGAGCACATTCTTTACATCTGGTCCTGTTCGGACTGGCCCGAGGGCTACTGCATGAACTATTTCCTGCTTAATTTGTTCAAAGGCTTGTCGTTGCTCAGGGCCCCATTCAAAAGCATTCTTCTTACGGGTTACTTGGTACAGCGGGTTTACAATCAGACTGTAATTTGGAATATGCATTCTCCAAAACCCCACGACACCTAGGAAAGTTTGTGTTTCTTTTTTGCTAGTTGGTGGAGACATAGCTGTTATCTTGTTGATCACATCCATTGGGCTTTGACGACGTCCATCTTGCCATTTAATTCCTAAAAACTGGATCTCTCGTGCAGGTCCTTTAACTTTATTCTGTTTTATGGCAAAACCGGCCTTCAGAAGGATTTGGACTATTTTCTTCCCTTTCTCGAAAACTTCTTCTGCAGTGTCACCCCACACAATGATGTCATCGATGTACTGCAGGTGTTCAGGAGCTTCCCCCTGCTCCAGCGCAGACTGGATCAGTCCATGGCAAATGGTAGGGCTGTGTTTCCACCCCTGGGGCAGCCGATTCCAAGTATATTGGACTCCCCTCCAAGTGAAAGCAAACTGTGGCCTGCACTGTGCTGCTAGAGGGATGGAGAAAAATGCATTAGCGATATCAATTGTGGCATACCACTTGGCTGCCTTTGATTCCAGTTCATACTGGAGTTCTAGCATGTCCGGCACTGCAGCACTCAGTGGTGGCGTGACTTCGTTCAGGCCACGATAGTCCACTGTTAGTCTCCACTCACCATTAGACTTTCGCACTGGCCATATGGGACTATTAAAAGGTGAATGAGTCTTGCTGATCACTCCTTGGCTCTCCAGTTGACGAATTAGCTTATGGATGGGACTCAGGGAGTCTCAGTTGGTGCGATATTGCCGCCGGTGCACAGTTGTGGTAGCGATCGGCACTTGCTGTTCTTCAACCCTCAGCAACCCCACAACAGAAGGGTCCTCTGAGAGACCAGGCAAGGTAGACAACTGTTTAATGTCCTCTGTCTCCAAAGCAGCTATGCCAAAAGCCCAGCGGAACCCTTTTGGGTCCTTGAAATATCCTCTTCTAAGATAGTCTATGCCAAGGATGCACGGAGCATCTGGGCCAGTCACAATACGGTGCTTTTGCCACTCATTACCGGTTAGACTCACTTCAGCCTCCAATACAGTTAACTGCTGGGATCCCCCCGTCACACCATAAATACAGATGGGCTCTGGCCCTTTATAGCTTGATGGCATTAGAGTACATTGTGCACCGGTGTCTACCAAAGCCTTATACTTCTGTGCGTCTGACGTGCCAGGCCATCGAATCCACACAGTCCAATAAACTCGATTGTCCCTTTCCTCCCCCTGGCTGGAGGCAGGGCCCCTCTAGTCCTGGTCAGAATCTTCATTTCTGTGTTTAAAGGACTGCCTGCTGGAAGTTGGAGCAGCAAACCTTTCAGAGAACTCCTTTTTCCCAATTGTTTTCCTTTGCAATTCACGTACCCGTGCCTCTAGGGTCGCAGTAGATTTTCCATCCCATTTTCTCATGTCCTCTCCATGGTCACGTAGGTAAAACCACAGGGTGGCGCGGTGTGTGTGCCCACCATATTGTCTTCCTTGCATAGATGAACGTTTACCCCTAATAGCTGAGACACTGGTTTGTACAGGTGGGGAGGAAAATAATCTCTCTTCAAGTTGGTGGATCTTTTCAGAAAGTTTCTCCAAGGTATTCTCTTTTAGCTGGTGGACACTGGTTCGTTCAGGTGAAGGGGAAGATAATCTTTCTTCAAGTTGGTGGATCTTTTCAGAAAGTTTCTCCAAAGCATTCTCTTTTAGCTGGTGGACACTGGTTCGTTCAGGTGAAGGGGAAGATAATCTTTCTTCAAGTTGGTGGATCTTTTCAGAAAGTTTCTCTAAAGCATTCTCTTTTAGCTGGTGGACACTGGTTCGTTCAGGTGGAGGGGAAGATAAATTCTCTTTAAGTTGGTGGACCTCTTCAGAGAGTTTCTCCACAGCTGAGACACAGGCCTTTAGGGAAGAGGAGAGATTTCCTTCGTACTGCCGGAGTATTTTAGTCACTTCATTCACTGTGGGATTCTCCTCCGTTTTCCAGGCTAGTATTGCCAATGAGTTGGCATATGATGATGGGGCACTCTGTACAAACTTCCGCCACATGGGTAGTGTACACCGGACTGCATCTGGATCTGCGGATGTTTGTGCGTCGTCTAGGTCCTTATAAATTACTTCCCGTACAGCCAATTCCCTCAGGTACTGAATTCCCTTCTCCATGGTGGTCCATTTGCTTGGTAAACATACAAGTTCTTCCTTGAAGGGATACCTTTCCTTCACAGCTGACAGGAGACGCCTCCAGAGGCTGCGAGATTGTGCTCCATCTCCAATTGCTTTGTCAATGCATGCGTCCCTAGCAAGGGATCCCAGCCGCCTGGCTTCCTTGCCCTCCAATTCCACATAATTGGCTCCCGTGTCCCAGCACCGGAGCAGCCAGGTGACAAGCTGCTCGCCTATACAGCGACCAAAATCTTTTCGCACATCTCGTAGCTCACGCTGGTATAGAGTCCGGGTAATTACTGTTGATTTTTCGACATCCTCATCCTCATCTTCAGTCTTCTGCACCTTTGATGGCCGGTGTAGAGTCCGGGTAGTTACTGTTGATTTTCCGACATCCTCATCCTCATCTTCAGTCTCCTGCACCTTTGATGGCTGGTATGGAGTCCGGGTAGTTACTGTTGATTTTTCGCCATCCTCATCCTCATCTTCAGTCTCCTGCACCTTTGATGGCCCAGCCTCGTCTTCACTACGCCCAGACTTAGCAGAAGACTGTCTGCGTTTTAAACGACCTGAGCCTCTATACCATTTTTTCACCTTGTCTACAGGGGCAACTTGCACTGCTACAGCTCGTTTCTCTGACCCAGACACAGGGTCTGCCACAGGGGTTGGAATACCCTCTGCGGGGTCAACTTGCACTGCTACAGCTCGTTTCTCTGACCCAGACACAGGGTCTGCCACAGGGGTTGGAATACCCTCTGCGGGGTCAACTTGCACTGCTACAGCTCGTTTCTCTGACCCAGCCACAGGAGTGGGAGCAGCTGCACGAGCTGGGGCAGCTGCAGGAGCTGGAGCGGCTGCAGGGGCTGGAGCCGGAGCGGCTGCAGGAGCTGGAGCCGGAACGGCTGCAGGAGCCGGAACGGCTGCAGGAGCTGGGGCGGCTGCAGGAGCTGGAGCTGGAGTAGCTGCAGGAGCTGGAGCGGCTGCAGGAGCTGGAGCTGGAGCGGCTGCAGGAGCTGGAGCTGGAGTAGCTGCAGGAGCTGGAGCGGCTGCAGGAGCTGGAGCTGGAGTAGCTGCAGGAGCTGGAACTGGAGCGGCTGCAGGAGCTGAAGCGGCTGCAGGAGCTGGAACTGGAACGGCTGCAGGAGCTGGAGCTGGAGTGGCTGCAGGAGCTGCAGCTGGAGTGGCTGCAGGAGCTGGAGCTGGAGTGGCTGCAGGAGCTGCAGCTGGAGTGGCTGCAGGAGCTGGAGCTGGAACGGCTGCAGGAGCTGGAGCTAGGTTGCTAGTAGCATCAATTGCAGCTCGATAGGCACAAGCCAGACCCCAGCACGCTACAGTGATTTGTGTCACTTTGGAACTGCCAGAGTCATGACACCTTTTTTTCAAGCATTCTGCCAGCTTTTTAGGATTTTGCAGTTGTTCAGGGGTGAGTGTCCAAAACACTGGAGGTGACCACTGCTCTAGAAACCTGCCCATATCCTCCCACACTCCCTGCCACTCGCAACTATCCCGCCTCAAGACAGATCTCCGGATGAGATTCCTAAGTAGTTGTTTAACCCTCCACAAAATCTGAAGCGCATTCAGGAGACATAACAACAAGAGCAGGCTGGTCTGAGTATCCCAAGGATATTCAACATCTCGGAGAACCACCGTAACTAACTCGGGGGATAAGAGGGTGGTGGTGAAGGAGAAAGGGAGAGTGAACAGGTAGGGAAACATGTCTTCCCCTGTCCCCTTCACAGATTGGCTCCCTAACGAAAACAGGCAATAGGTGTAATTGCTAATAGTTTCCAAGATATGGGTTCCAAAGTATAGAGTCGACGTCAGTGCTGAGTACAAATACCAGGTTAAAGTCGTGACCAGATATCTCATCATTTCATAAGCCATTGCTACACCGCACAGTACCATAACAATCTTAAACCAGGGCCCGGAAAGGATAAACAGTGCAACAGGGAGCACATACAGAAAGTAACGCACCATAAAACTCAATTTGGAATACAGGTACAGCAGACTGGAGATTAAGGCAATCAACATCGTGACTAGCAACTATTAAGCAGGTCCAATACTTATACCAATTTTAGTTTAACACACTCTGGTCAGATTTGTCGATATCTCAACCCTTCGGGCCCCACGTTGGGCGCCAAAAGGACTGTTGTGGTTTAACCCGGCTGGCAGCTAAACACCACACAGCCGTTCGCTCACCCTCCCCCCTCCCTCTCTGGGATGGGGGAGAGAAACGGGAAAGTGAAGCCTGTGAGTTGAGATAAAGACAGTTTATTAAGACAGGAAAATAATAATAACAATAATAATAATAATAGTGATAATGGTAATAGTATTAACAATAATAATGTGTAAGAAAACAAGTGATGCACAATGCAATTGCTCACCACCCGCTGACCGATGCCCAGCCTATTCCCGAGCAGCCGGCCCCCCCACCCCGGCTAGCCACCCCTATATATTGTTTAGCATGACGTCAGATGGTATGGAATACCCCTTTGGCCAGTTTGGGTCAGCTGTCCTGGGTCTGTCCCCTCCCAGCTCCTGCTGCACCCCCAGCCTGCTCGCTGGCAGGACAGAGCGAGAAGCCGAAAAGTCCTTGGCCTGGTGTAAACACTGCTCTGCAACAATTAAAACATCAGCATGTTATCAGCGCTCTTCTCATCCTAATCCAAAACATAGCACCCTACCAGCTACTATGAGCTACTTAACTCTGTCCTAACTGGAACCAGGACACTAGCAAACAGTTTGTATCTCAACACACAAATTTTCTCACTTTTATACTTCAGATTCTCTGCACCTGGGTGGGGCGTGTGTGAGAGGCTGTGTGGGGCTGAGCTGCCTTCTGGGATCAATCCATAGCAGAGGATATTCACTGAAAATCAGAGACGTGCTATAATTGACTTGGCTAAGTTCTCTTCAATGGAAGGAACTGCAGGCAGAAAAAGAAATTCTTCAATACCTGAGCATTTCTTCCTCCTGAGATGGTAGCAAAGCTGTAAGAACTACATTTGAAAACTAAAAGCAAGAAATATGTATTTAAAAGAAAGAAGCAAGCTATGTCATGAGAACAAAGGAGAAAAAGAGGAAGGAGATAAGGCAATTTAAAAATATTAAGAGTTGTCATCACAAAGGCTATTCAAACTCATTGTGAAAATGCTTGGTTTTCTTTGGTTCATTCTTCACATGCAGGAAAATTTGAACACAATAAAAGTCATTTTTCTTATAATTCAACATGACATAAAGTTATTTTACAAATTGTTAAGGGTTGATGTCCAGAGATGTGCTAGTCCAAGTGCAGGGGAAACTTTCTGAATATTTCCCACCTGGATACAAGAAAGGTCTGAAGAGAAATTTAGAGATTCAATTGGGAAAATATGATGTCATAGCAAATGGGAAAGAATAGAAGGAAGAGCAGATTCTTTCAGAATGCCACAATGAATTTTCTCCAATATGCTCTTTTCTTTTTTAATGATAATGTGTACTTTTCATTACACCTGTTTGTGATGTAGACGTTCACTGAAATTTGGGTTGAATAAATACAGCCCAAGTTGTTGGCACTCTCTGGAAACAATTGTAATAAGATTACATCAAATGTAAGTAGATGGCCAACAATATTCAGTGTTGCTCATCTCTTCCTTATCTGAGCACAGTACTATTTGAACTGCAACAAAAATTATTTGGTTTTGCCTAATTGCTTACTTTTGGATAGACTTGATTTGATTTCCTGTTCTCTCCTCCTCTCTTGCTTCTCCCCCATCTTTCTCTTGAACTATGAATCGGTCTGCAGTTTTTGGAAAGACAATGTTAAGGCAAATTAATCCACTATATTAATTTTCTTTTCTCTCTGTTGCCCTTTTCTCTGCATCTGAGGCTGAAACAGAACTAACAGATGAAGATTTCTACTGGTCCCCAGTGTGGGTCTCCCATAATTTCCATCAGTTAATCATAATTTCCATCATTTTCACACCCTGATTTTCTGCCAGGTGAAACCAGGAGGAGCTGATGTGTATGTGACTCTTACCTGATATGGAGGCTGGTTGTAGCTGGGGTGTGTTTTCTTAAGTGTGGGAACTTGAAATCAGTTGCATAGCCCACTCTTCAGATACAGGACAAGGTGCTCTAAACTTATACTTCAACAGAAGGAATAGCATCACATTTGTCAGGAGGCAGACAGTACACATATAGTTGCACTATGGCTTGGAGTGCTTTTATGTTATTGTGCAGTGGTCATTGTAAACTCATGTAAACTACTGGATTTTTTTTTTTATTTTTCCTGGAGAAAGTGTCTTCTATCCCAAGACAGTATGTGTCCCCAGAGTGACAAAGTGATGTGATATATCTACAGGTAGTCAATGTGGCATCCCAGCCATTTACAGACTAGGAGAGAGGGAGACAGCTTCCTCATGAAATCACACAGTGCTTGGGGGTCCAGTCATATTCTTTGACATTAATATTTGTGCGTGTGTGTGTTTGTGTGTTCTTTGTGTTTTCTTTCATGTTAGTAACACAACAAACTAAAAATTACTGGGCCAACCAGGCAGTTTTTTCCTATTTAACACAGTCCCTTTTGTTGAACAAGGGGAATATAATAATAGTTGCATTCCTTACATATATAACAGGCCTTTACAGCAACCTCATGAAAATAGGTAATGGAAAATAAAATGAAGAGTTATCCATAATGGATAATAGGAATTGAGAATATATTTCCTCAACTTGGCAGTGCTTATAGCATTTTTTACTTTCTGTGGGATTTTATCTTGAGCTCTAACTCCATCACTTTGAATTCTCTTTTCATCTGAGGCAAGACAGGTTTATTTGATTTTGTCTGTAAAATCTAGCACTGGACTTGCTCCACTGTATTTTTGTCAAAAAAGCTTGAAAGTATGTCTGTAGGCCCAAAACTCTTGAGTTCTTGCTCAATTTGCAGTCCATACATCTGTAGCTGCAGCCCGTTTTCTGTAGATGTTGGCAACAGTGAGTGCTGGTAGTTTCAACCAACACAGACCTTGCATAGTGACAGGAGCTTATTGCACCTAGATCACATCCAGAGTCTCCCCTGTAACTGAATGAAGGTATAGAAATTCACCATTATTAGAAGCCATGGTAGATGAATCTACATATTTTACAATATCATTTTACTATCATGTAGAACAGCACAGAGAGTGATGTATTAATATCCATGTAGGAGGCTAAATGTATCTACGTTTTTAAATACCATTTTGTCTACTATATGCTCTTAATATCTTTGTGGCTTTTCAGGCACTGTAGAACCCTTGGCTTTCTGCTTTTGGTTAGATTTAAGTTTGGCACCATTTTTTCTGCATTATTCTTCAAAGAGTCTTTGGATCTTTTCCTTGTTTTCTGTATCAGATATTTTAATATATTCTTCATATTTAATGGGATCTACCTGATGACCTTGCAATATAATATTCTCTTATGTGTGCTATTTTCATTACAAATTTTTTTTTTTTTTTACCTTTCTCAAAACCTCCAGCTCCTCCCATAGTTGTATGAGCTTCTAGACATCTTCTTCACTCCTCCCCAATAGAAAGTATAATATTTTCTGATTATTATGCTTTATACAAATGAAATTTTCTATTTTACAATTAGGGAAAAAATAAAAACAACAACAACAAAAAAAACAGTGTCTCCCTAAGGGTGTGTTAAATGTGCACAGACATGTGGTCTATTTTCCTATGGGCAACACCAGAATCCTGCTGATGTATCAGACATGGAAAAATATTTGGCATTAGCCATCTCCTAAAGGATTTTTCCCCTGGCAGGTAGTGGAAAATATTTTTTTTTTTTTTACATATCTGTTTGATTATTTTAGGTATGTCCATAAACAAAAATAACCATGTTGTTTTTCTACAATGACCAGGGAGTGTGTCTATTTTATTCATTCTTCTAACACCAGTGCTGTCACTCAGAGCTGTATATCAAAATGTAGGAACAGCATAGCTCAGTGAGCTGAAGGCAAGAGTATCTCAAAATCAGATGTCTTCGTCAGTCTCAGGGTACCTCTATTTCCTTGCTGGACAAGGACAAATGGAGGCTGCAGCTGGACCTCATGATGATGTAGCAATATTTACATCTCTAGTGTCTGTTTCACTTGCTTCCACAGTTATATTCTGAAACCTTCACACTAATATAGCCTTTATGGTTATATGAAAAAGCACTAGAAAAAGGCCTGAATGTACCTTTCAAACTGTACTGCAACTCAAGAGTCATAGGTGGGAAATATCTGTCCTGTTGCTGTGACCCTATCCATTATCTCTGGAAACTCAGCTTAGAGTGAAGGTACTTGCAATGGGTACCCAGACTGTGGTACAACCTAGCTGGATGATGCACAGTAGTCAAAGGTCTCCTGCACCTTGAAAAGAGTCAAATTCCTTACCTGTTTTATTTCTTTCATTTCCAAAGCATGAACATTTTTCTTAAGACGAATGGAGTGACATGCTTTTAATCCAAAAACAGATGTTCTTTACTGAAGTTCTATTAAAGTTGCTATCATTTCCATTATTTACTCATCCATTTATATATTCTTTTGTGGAAATAAGCTCACCCTGATTTTTAGCTATTTATCCTCTATTACCCATAGCTTCTCTGGCAATAATATAAGGAATGCTTCAGGAAAAATCAATGATTTTTTTTGACTTTTTGACTATCTTTCCTTTTATTTGTATCCATTTATCATTGCCTTTCCATGTCAAAAAAATGTTTCAGCTACAGTCTGCAATCTTTTTGATATCTACATATATTTTCACCTTTGCTATTTTGTTTTGTTTTCAAGGTTTTAATTTATCCAAACAAGGTATTTTCTTTCCTTTTTAGCAGGGGGGATTGGACTAGATGACCTTCGGAGACCCTTTTCAACCTCAACCATTCTGTGATTCTTGCTGCTTGCAAGAGATCATTTTTTTTTTTCTTTCTTTCTTTCTCCCTCCTCCCCGCCACTCTCCCCCCTCAGTTGGTACCATAATGTCTGTAGATACTAATAATAACTTCATAGAACCCCATGTAGTGGTACTTTCTGGAAAACTCCCCTAAATACTTCCATTTGTGTGCATATACTGCTATATACACATACAGCTAAGGAGTAAAAGAGCCACCCTTTGAAGTCAATGAAAGTTGTTAATTCCATTGGAGCAGGAATTTCTCCTCCACTAAACCTGTGACTTCTGCTTTTCAAGACCTTTCTAAGTAGTATTACTTCACATCAGCTAAAGAGAGAAGGACCTTTTAAGATATCTGCAAGCTGTATCCAGTTCTCCAGAAGGTATAAAAGCATGTATTATTGAGAGAGGGAGTTACACAAAGGGGAACAAATATCAGAAGGAGCAAACTGCCAGCTGAACCAAACTAAGTAAATGCAAAATAAAATTTTAATTTTACGTCTTTGGAAATTTCTTCTCTAGCACATGCTGCTTATTTAAGTTTTTGTGCAATGAAGACATCGTAATTTGGAGCTTGCTTTAAATGTAAAGACTTTTACTGCATTTACAAAACAAACAGAGACATCAAAAGTCTTTAAACTGAAAAGGACAAAATAAGTAAGTATTTGATTTGGGTAAAAAATTAACTCCATTAAAGGTCCTTATTTTCTAAAGATAAACAATCTTGTTTGTGTACAGAAAACCTTTTTTTTTTGACTGGTGCTTTCAGAACTGATTTTCTATTCTAGATTCCTGTAATTATATATTTTTTTGTGCCTCATGTTTTCTCCAAAAGTATTTTAATTTTTATCATTATCAGTATTTTTAATTTTTATCATTATTTTAAAATATTTTCTCTACCTCAACTTATTTTATGGTATATTACCTGGTATGCCTGAAAATGTTAAGAGTCTTTTTGAATCTTTTCAAATTAGAAAATATTGGTACTTAAAACTGTAACATGTTTTTTAATTTATTATTATGTAATTTTTTTTTCAAGTAATATGAATTCAATTAGTTTTAACTGGTATTTCAAAGAGTTATTTCCATGTATTTTCAAAATTGCTCAAAATTATGTTAATGAAAATCTTATTCCTCCTCACAAAGAGGAGGAATAGGAAAATAAAATAGGAAAGGAAATAAAATAATAGTCCATGCACCATGTGGTAGAGCACCTGGGTAAAAAAGGCAAGATCCCCAAATGCCACTTGATTGTTTGAAGGGTTAACTAGACAGAATATAAATTCCTAAATCCAGGAAAGTGATCAATAATCTTATCTTCATACCAACTATGCCTGCTAGTGTATAAGCACAGCCTGTTTATCTCTTTTCAATGGTGAAAACAAAACCAAATTTTGCCATCCCAAGCATGAAGGGCTGGAGCCTTCTTCCCAGTAAAAAACAGAGAGTTCTCTACTGGTGTTTGCTCCTTCTGCTGCCAGGGAAAAAGAAAGAAGGCTAAAATGGTGGCAGCTAGTACTGCTTCAATAAATATTTAATTTGTTTCCATACTGTCTGTTTGTTATATAACTCTAACAGTCTAACAGGAAAAAGGGGTCTTAGAGGTAGTTTCTTCCTCACCCTGAGAGGATTCAGCTTCTCTCTCACACTTTCAGTAGACTCCCGAATAGCATAGTTTTCATGGCCAGAGAAGCTTTTCTTAAAGCTAGATAGGCAAGTAACGAAAAGCCAGGTATGCAAGACTCATGCAAGAAGACCAAAGGATAACAAAAGCAGTCTCCTAGTGTGGTTTGGACACTTTTCTCTAGAAAAGCTACAAATCCCAGCCATAGCTCTCAGGTCTGTGGCTGCTATAGGCAGTGATTTTGGCATGCAAAATGTGTAACATTATGCATGTCTTTTAAAACATAGAAAGTAAATGCAACTGTCCTGGGAACATAGACTGGAACTCACCAGCCACTGAAGAAGAATCTGGGTGGAGAGATTTCATGTTCTCTTTAATCCTCACATAGGTTGGGTGAGCCCCCAAAAGAGCTAAGCAAAAGCTGGCTCTGAAATGTATTTTTTACCTTATGCATTCACACAGAAAACTTCAAGGAAGGAAGTGGAAAGAAAACCAAATGCTTGTTAAACTAACAATAATGCTCTCTTGGGTGTCGTGAAATTTAAAATGAAGGAATGCCTCATCAGATAATCATGGGTCTTACCCTACATATAAGGTGGGGGAGGGAAGGAAGTGAACTCTCTTTTTGATAGGGTCACTGAAAGCCAGATTTTGTCACTTTTACTCCAGTTGTGTAGCTGAAAGGGTTACTGGCTGAATTTAATGGAATTAAGAGTGGAGTAAGATAATACAGTGGTAAAGTCATGGTGGCAAAACACAGACTGCTCTATTTATCTGTGCGTGTAAAAGTATATGCAGATCTGCACATATTCCTAAGCTTTCACATTCCTCATCCATGACAAGTTTGGCAAATCTTAACATTACTACAAAGAGTATATATCAATCCATAGAATTTACATCGTAACTTTTTTTCTCCTGTGCTTTAGCCAAGCCTGACCATTTGTGTGCATTAGAAACTCTTGACAAAAGCCAGCTGAGGGCTGAAATGTTGGGAATTTGCCCTCTTTACTCTTATAAATAAATCTTTCTTTAAAAGCAAGGAAAAAATCCTCTTGGCTCAGAATATCTCAGCATGCTGACTGTGTACAAACCAAGGTTGGACTAATCATGCATTACTGTGATTTGTTTTTTTATTGACTCTTTGTCATGTTTTTAAAAAAGAATAAAAGTATTATAATTTCTTATTGCTGTGCATCAGGTGCTTGCCAGATAGTTAAGGAGAGATAGCTGCTAGCTTTCAGGAGATGCCAGTGGAAGGTCTGGCAATTTTTTTTTATTATATTTTTTTTTAATTTTTTAACCAGTGTATTCAGAAACCTATAACATTCCTGTAAGAATATAGAATCTGCTTGCCTTGAGAAAGAGCACTAGGAATTTTAGACATCTTTTTAGAAAAGAGGAGAAAGGCAGTGAAATTTGCACTGTGTGATGAGCTAACTCTTCAAGGACCAGCAGCGAGTGTTCTGCAAGCTTCATTTTGAAAACTGTTTCTGTAAATGCTGCAAAATGAATGCATAGTCTTATATAACTGGAGAGTTTTTATCTGTCTGTACCTACCTACTCATAAGGTGTGCACTGAAAGCATCAGGGCTCATCCCACTGCTACTCTTGGCATCTAGGTGCCAAGACAGCTGCAGGCCCATAAAGAGAGCTCAGAGTGAAAAAAAATCAAAACACTGGCCATCATAAAATCTAAGCACAAACTCTATCAGTGTTGTTATTAAAGCAACTATTGCAAAAGGATGGTTTCAGTTTTTCTTCAGTTTAAAGATTAATTCTCATTATTTTCCAATATTTTCTTTGTTTATAACACCAGATAAGCTTTCTCCTGTTTGTGCAGATATTATAATAACCAGAGGTGTTCTTTCTTGTTCTATCCTACTTCTTAAATTAAACATCTTTCAGTTAGGTACAGCTCCATTGATCTGATTTGGCACTAGCCCAGACAGCAAAGTTTGCCAGTAACTCTGGTGGGAGCTGGTTCAGATCTACCCAGAAATGCATGTCCTGGGAGCAGCCCTACAGGTTTCTCCTTTTAATGTCATGTTACACCACCGTGGCTAGGAGCCGTGAGAGTTTATCAGAAAGGTGAACATGGATGGAGAAGACCACAACTTCATTAACAAAAAGTTGTGAGATTTGAGGAGATCCAGGACAAGGCTTCAATGCTTCTATTGTGTAACCACAATGTAGCTTTTCCACAATATCCCTGTAACACCTTGACTGTCCTCCCCGCCTTTATTGTTAAGAATCGAGTATAACAGGGACCTCACAAAGCAACACTTGAAGACTTCTGCTTCTTATGGCTTAAGGTCTACTAGCAAAATCACAGTTCTCTCTTGCTCCTGCTACCTGACTCTTATTTTTCTATACAAACTCTAACTTAGAATGACCTAAAATGTTCCTAGAGAAAAGACCAGGATTCAGATCTAAGTTCTCCAGCAATCTTGCTTTTCCTGCTGACATTGTGAAGAAGATGAAAAATCTGCCAGATTAACTCTCAAGAAAAACCCAAACAAACAAAAAAACAAAAACAAACAAAAAAATACTGCTGGCCCTCCAAAATTAAACACTAGTCAGCATCAAAATATTTTAAAACTACACAATATCTGTAACTTACCTGTAATTCATCAGCAGCAACGGAAGTTACAGATACAAAAAGGAAGAATTTAAACCCTGAGGAAACATTTTTATTTATTTATTTATTTATTTTAAGGAAGGTAATGAAGTAAGTAACAGTTGCTCTCTGACTGAACCATGGGAGACCGAGATGTTTTAGAAGAGCTGGGATCCAGACTCAGTTGTCTATGTGCTCTCTCTGTTCCTTCTAGACATAGCCATAGAATGACAATTTATTCCACTTAAAAATCAATTCTGTAGCAGTCATTTCACTTTGAATTAGGAGGTAAGCTGACTGTGAGCACAGTAAAGAGGGCAACCCTCGCTATATGTCCAGACTGGATGATGAGACACTGCAGAGCAGCCCTGCAGAGAGGGATCTGGGGGCTGTTGTTGACAGCAAGTTGAATATGAGCCAGCAGTGTGCCCTGGCAGCCAGGAGGGCCAACCATATCCTGGGATGCATCAAGCACGGCATTGCTAGCTGGTCGAGGGAAGTGATTGTCCCACTCTGCGCTGGTGTGGCCTCACCTCTAGTACCGTGTGCAGTTCTGGGCACCACAGTACAAAAAGGACATTAAACTGTTGGAGAGTGTGCAGAGGAGGGCGACAAAGATGGTGAAGGACCTAGAGGGGAAGACATATGAGGAGCAGCTGAGGTCACTTGGCCTGTTCAGCCTGGAGAAGAGGATGCTGAGGGGGGACCTCATCGCTGTCTACAACTTCCTCACGAGGGGGAGTGGAGGGGCAGGTGACCTGTTCTCTGTAAACACCAGTGATAGGACCCACGGGAACAGTGTTAAGCTGAGGCAGGGGAAGTCTAGGCTGGACATCAGGAAGAGGTTCTTCACCAAGAGGGTGGTCGCACACTGGAACAGGCTCCCCAGTGAAGTAGTCACTGCACCAAGCCTGTCTGAATTTAAGAAGCAATTGGACTGTGCACTTAGTCACATGGTCTAAAATTTTGGGTAGACCTGTGCGGTGCCAGGAGTTGGACTTGATGATCCTTATGGGTCCCTTCCAGCTCGGGTACTTCTATGATTCTATGATTCTAAGAGTTTAATGGCAATATTAGCAGCTCAAATACTTACAAAGCTGCACATCCTGATAGAAAGCATCAGAAAAAAAGCTTAAATACAGATGTATAAATAGCTTACCTGGATAAAGGGAAAAAAGATTACAGATCCTAGCATCTAGCAAGTCCCATTATTGACAAGGTTCACTCAAATTAAATAGACAAATCTATACCAAATAGCCTACAGGTCCCCATTTTCCTGAATAGTTTCCTGTTCTTTCAGCATAATAGAAATGTATCTTGAGACATACAAGTCTTGAGAAGAGAAATCAGTTCAGTTATTAGAAGGAAGGTTCTCTTTCATATTATCGTGAATTGGTCCTGAGACTGCACATGCTTAGGCCCAGATGTTGAAAAAATACTTCTGCTACTTCTTTCAGCAAGTAGCTTCCCCTTACATTTCAAAAATTTAAAATTTGCATACATTTGAACTGTGCACCTAAACTCTATATATTCTAAAAAGTGGAAAGTGTGATCCTACTTTTTTTTTTTTTTTTTTTCCCCTGTTACCTGCTCCCCAAATCAGAAGGTGATATTAAATACAAAGGAAAGACATAAATCTGACTGGATATAGGGATTAGAACTTGAGGAAGAAATGAAAAGTACATTTTGACATTTTGGGAATTGTTTGTCGGTAGGTAAACTAGCTGATAGGTCAGTAAGAGCAGGATGAATAAGAAGCAAGGATGCAGCTGCAAGATTTGATCAACAAAGCAGGATGAATTCAAAGCAGGCATAGAGCCTGGAAGTCAAGAGAAGGCAGAAATCAGAGAAAGTGTGAGAAAGAGGAATTGCATAAAAGGTAGAAGGCAGAATGATCATAAAGATGACAGAAACATGCCCATTAGATTTAACTGAAGTGACAGTTATAATAAACCTCTAGTTGAGATTATCTGTTGTTAAGGATAAACCATTTTTTTGGCAAAATAAATTTTAATCCTCATAATTTGTAATTCTACGGTACCCTTTATATACCAAAATAACCTTTCTCCTACATTCTCTATCACTCTATCATTAGGACTGTTATTTCAACATCTTGTTTTGAAAAACATTCAGCCGTCTAATAGCCAGTCAGAGACAGATTTATTTTATCCCTGCTTTAAAAGAAAATGGTTTTAGATGCCACAGTTTACAGAAGAAAAGTGCAGCAAAGTAGTTCCAATACACACCATTTTTTCCAAATGCAGTGAAGTTACAGGATAAGTCAGCCACATGAAACACAAGACAGTACTGAACAAAAGAAAGAAGTGATATATTGTTAAGACCAATCCTGCCTTGGCAAGGAGACAGTTTAATGATCTAATGGGTCTTTTCCAGTTCTCACTTCTACTGTATGTTAGCTCTTCTGACTGAGCAAGTAAAAAAAAAAAAAAAGGTAAATATGAAGACAGCTTTAGACTGAAATGTGTCCTCCCCACCCCAAGAGGGGCGAAGGGTAAGACATGGCTCCTTCTTCCTCCAATATCCATGATGGATCGCATGCACTGCTGCCTAATTTCTTCTTTAAGACATCTCACCTCTTTTCCTGGGAAGTTGGCTTGCTTTCTTCCGCTAAAACCAGCTCCTGTTAAAATGCATTTAGGAGAATTTTAATATTCTCCTTTAAGGTTTCCTTATCAGTTGCACACATGCTAGGTTGGCCAGCAAATATCATTACCATATCACACCACTGAGCTCTGCTCCATGTCTTTTAGCACAGAGGCTCCTGTTTTCCGTACCTGTAAGAGAGAAAATAATATAATAAAGATCTAGGTATTTTGTCTTCCTCTCTACTTACTTATCTCCTCACTGACCTGATGTATCATTTGGAGCCAGCTCCAGTTTCTGGTGGCTGTGGATATTCATTATCATAGTCAAGCCTCAAGGGCTGGCAGTCAGCCTGGAGGTGGCTTTGTCACTGACATCTGTGGGACAAAGAACACCATTATGGCCAAGCTTCAGAAAATGAGAATGACAAACAGGAACAAGTTCCAGATTGTGTTCAATATTGGATATGAATTACAACAATTTTCTGCTAATGGAGATTGATTGAAGAGGATGATTAATTTACTCACTCAGCCACTAATTCAATCAATTAATCCTTATTTTGGAAAGAAAAATATGGGTCAGACTTGAGCTTTTAGATGTTTACCCTACCAGGGAAGATTTTCAGGGAAGGAAAAAGATTCCTTATCCTCCAAATTCACCACTTGGTGTTCATGTACGCTGTTTTAAGGAGAAGGAAGAAGCTGACAACATTGCTGGTGATATTAGAGTGACATACAGCCATGGTCTGCCAGGTATAAACTTCCTTCCATGATCTACATTCACGTAAAAACAGATAGAAAGTGTTATGATGCATTTCATGTAGACAGAAGGAGTTGTATTTAGAAACAGAAGAGTAGATCCCTATAGACCACTGCAGTTTGCATTCAGTCAGTGAAGACAAAGACAAACTTCAAATGTTTTGGGGAACTAAAGGAATGAGAAAGAGAGAGACATCATATTGGGTAAGAGGATATGAACACATTTGAAACAAGTGTGGTTAAAGTCTGTGTAGTTCAGGATAACATCTTTTTTTTGTATATATGCTGCTTCTAAACGACTGTTTTTTTTTTTTTTAAGTGGCTTAAATTTTAAAGATTTGCGCTGATTTTATGTGTTCTCTCTATGGTCTCATGCTCTGTTAGTAACATCAGTCGAACAGTGGAAGCTTTACTGCTGTACCTTTAGCAGAGAGAGCCTATCACATTCACATGAGTTGAAAATGAGAAGAAAAAAAAATCCCCACAGGGTCTGAGGTTTCACTATATAATGAGCCTTCTTTTTCTCTATCTACTTAATGAGGTGCAAGTAAGAAAATATCTTGAAGATCATATGAAAATCAACATGACTAACCAAAGGTAATTTCACCACCCACTCTTCTTCCTTTAAACAAAGTGTTCTAGAAAAGTATGCATAAATCCATGGGGTTTACTGCAGCTGTCATCACAGCAAGTCAGACAATGTAAGAATCATCTTTTCAGAAGCTGTATTAGCCAAAATATATGTTATATGATTTTTATTGCTGTTTAATTGTGCAATATTTGTTTTGGATTAACAGCACAAAGTGCTGAGACTGTGAAATGTAGCCCATTTTATGCTGCTCCTGGAGTGTTAATGATTGCATTTCTTCCAATTAAGTCATTCTAGTTGTGTAATCTTCAAATTTCACCAATTTATTTTTCCTCTCATTATTTATTAACATCTCATAATCAGATATTACAAAATCCTGTAAAAAAGCAGACCGTACAAAACCTAATATTTATTCTGTAAGTAGAATGTCATTCTTCACTAAATAAACCCCAGTAATTGTATTAATATTCTAGAACAGTAAAAAGATATGATAGGAGCCTTAGGAATCCAGCTTGCACTTTCCTGCTAATGCTTTATAGCAACAATTTACCTGATGGCCCTATGTGGAAGCTCAGATGATCATTCTGACAAGATGCACTGATCATAAAAGGTTCATAAGTTACAGAAGGAAAATAAGTAGAGCTAAACCATCTGCCTTCAGAATTAGATATTGAAAATACATTCTTTTGTAACATTCTGGTCTATGTTTTATTTTCTTTTGAAAAATAAAAGCATTCGGGGAATTTAAGCATAAGGTTTTCCTATGATGATATTTGTAATACAAATACACTGTCATAATATATGTGGTCAAAATCAGAAAAAACAAGAACAAAAACAAACAAACAAACAAAAACACAAAAAAAAACACAGAACATTTTGATTGATTCAAAGTGAATTATTTTTAAAAACATATTTTCTTTTTCCTTTTTTCCAAAAGTTTTAATTTCATTAAATGTTGTAAAATATCAGAATTTCATTTCACCAATTTAATCTCTATTATTATAAAATAGTCCTTGGGATTTTTTTAAGTCTAAAAACCATATTTTGTAATCTTTACTTGCAGCATTCTGTTTGAAATTATGGATAACCCTGCTTTTTTTTTTCATATAAATTTCCTTTTTCAAAATCTTAAGTAGAGGAGAATTTTATTTAAAAGTCTCTTTACAGTTTCTAATTCTAGAATTGCTAGGATGAAAGAAGACAGGAACAACTGTTAGTTTATCAATGTTGGTGACTTGCTATAGATGGTATAATTTTTGCCTATATCATTCAATTGATCCATGTCTACCTTTCAGAAGAGAGGACAGACACAACCTGTTAGCATTTGAGAACTGTAGTTTCTTCTGTCTATCCTAAAGTTACAACCTTACTAGTTACCATGTTAGCTAACACCTTACAAGGAGCATCTGCTATGGAAGACAGAAAATCACAATCTTCTCAGAGAAGTGGCCTGATTGAAGGAGCACAGTCTTGGATCCATCTCTCTTCTGCAGCAGGGAAGGAAAATGAGGTTAGCAGTGAGAAAGTATGGGGAGTGTAACATTTCATGCTGTGTCTACTACTGCATCTACCAATGTGCCAGCATGGCAAGAAACTTACACATTGCTTTTCTTCTCTATTCTCACAGATTTTGGGATTTTCTGCTGGAATACTTCTGGTCCTTTGAAGGTGAACCTCCTGCTGTCACTTGCTGAGGACATCCTACAAACACCTGAGCAAAATGACTTATCTATATTGAGAATGGGCACTGCAGCATTTTTAACTTCCTGCCTAGAGGAATTTATGGACTTAGTTTCAGTCTGTCAAGGGAGTGACTGAGAAGTATGAAGCAGCTAACACTAGGTCAGAAAATGTCTAAAGTATTCATTAAGAAATGTTGAAGCAAGAAGGAAGAGAGACATTTTAAAACATTCAGGAATAAAAGGGCTTACTTTTTTTTTTAGAGTTCAGATTTGCTTTAGGAAGTCAGATAAACTGTCTTTGCCAATCATATTCCAGCACATATTTTATTTATGGGACCAGTGAGACAAAATGAAAGCAAGGATATTTCTGTCTGTAGCATCAGTACTTTGTGCACAAATGTTATCCAGGAGGTGTGCTCTCATAATTGCTTATTAATTGGGTGGCTTGATTAGGCCCTTCACAAGAAGCAGAAGTAGGAAATCATAGTAAAAGCATTGTAGTGGCACTTAAGCATCTGCTCAGCTCTGTTAGGAGGTAGCTCCTTATAAGTATACCTCGATTTATAGGGAAAATGTGCTGCATCATATATAACAGGACTACAATAGTGGTCTGAAGATCCATGTTTTTTTTGTAGTCTCTTAAAAGGCTCCATTTTTTTTTCCTGTGGATCAACTGCAAGCACAGGGAAAGCCTGGACATTAACTGCTGTGAAGGAATAGCTTGAAAACCATGATTAAGGCCAAAGCAAGTCCCCTACTGAGAAATGCAAAGAGATGTTTATTTTCAAAGGAAAATAACAGTTGGTTTCAAAACAATCTTGTGTTTCCAACAGAGTTATTTGTAAGAAAAAAAAAAAAGTATAAAAATATTGGAATGAAATGCAATCACAAGAATGTAGGGTGAAGTTAGCATTTTTACAAGAGCAATGTTGTCATTATGAAAAATTCTAGGGTTCTGTCTACCTTGCCAAAATATACATAAATATATATAATGTTGTTAATGAGAAATATACCTCTAACACCAGACAGTATAATTACATGTGAGCATTATTATAAAAGCTAAATGGGTGTTAATTGAACATTTCCTTTTTTTGCAGGCTCCTCCCATTGTCTCCAAGATCATTAGCTCCTTGTCAATTGCCAAGTCCCCTCACCACAAGTCTGGAGCGAACTCAAGTCAGTCAAGAGATGGAATTGACCCAGCAATTCTACAGTGTGACTCCATTTGCAGTGTTGAATAGAAAACAGCCTCTTTTAATAATACTCTAGCACCTGTTTGAGATCAATCTGTAGCCGTAGCTGTTGCATTCCCTTGGAGCTGGCAGAAGGATATCATAAACACACAGTTCATTTCATTGAAGGCAAAGCAAACAAACAAACAATCAAACAAAAAAACCCACTCCTATCAACTGAAAAAACTCTATCCTTCATGTACAGACAGGAAACTATCAGCGGAATCAAATCTCCCACAGTGTTAACCTCACCTCATTATAAGGGTATTCATGGTAAGCTGTGTAATCATAGAATCATAGAACAGCTTGGGTTGGAAGAGACCTTAAAGACAATCTATTTCCAAGCCCTCTGCCATAGGCATGGTTGCCACCCACTAAATCAGGTTGCCCAAGGCCTCATCCACCCTGGCCTTGAACACCTCCAGGGATGGGGCATCCACAGCTTCTCTGGGCAATTTCTGCCAGTGCCTCACCACCTTCTGAGTGAAGATTTTCCTCCTAACATCTCTTCTAAATCTCCCCTCTTTTAGTCTAAAACCATTCCTCCTTTTCCTATCATTATCTGCATGAGAAAACAGTTGTTCTCTGCATTTTTTATAAGCCCCCTTTAGGTATTGAAAACTGCAATGAGATGACTCCAGAGCCTTCCCTTTTTCAGGGTGAACATCCCCAGCTCTCTCAGGCTTTCTTCATAGGAGAGGTGCTCCAGCCATTTGCATTTCTAGGCTGCAAGTACACATTGCTGGCTCATGTTGAGCTTTTTGTCCACCAGAACCCCCAAGTCAGCAGGGCTGCACTCAATGAGTTCTCCACCCAGTCTGTATACAGGTCTGTGCTTGCCTGGACCCAGGTGCAGCACCTTGCACTTGCACTTGTTGAACCTCATTAAGTTCATGTGGGCCCACTTCTCAAGCTTGTCCAGGTCCCTTTGGATGGCATCTCTTCCTTCTGTTGTATTGACTGCACCACTCAGCTTGTTATCTGCAAACTTGCTGAGAGTGCACTCAATCTCATTGTCTATGTTTTTGGTAAAAATATTAAACAGTACAAGTCCTAAGACAGACCCCTGAGGGACACCACTCGTCACCGGCCTCCACATGGTCATAGAGCCATAATCATGTTATTATAGTTTAATAAGTACAAAAGCAACATTTAATACAATTAATTGCCTCTTGGGAATAGATAGTGACCATTTTTGGTTGTCAAATACCTTTGATCTAAGATTTATATTACTAAATTCTTGCATAAGGTAGTGAATGTGATTCTTAGGAAATTCCTGGAGCCTCTCAGGTATCATTCAAAACTTCCAAAGGAATGTTTTGCTGTTATTTTCTCTGCTAAACCAGAAAAAAAAAAAAAAGTATAACCCAAGCTCTTTCACCAGAAAAACTTATGATTTGCTTTATAAAAATAATTCTGCTTTTGTTCCTGTGTCCAGTGTTTGGGGACACTATTTTTTTTAGCCTATAAACACATATACGTTACATGTACATATTGCCGTATGTACACAAAACATTACTACATATTTCTCGGTCAAAGATTTAGAGACTTTTATTCAAAACAAAGTACAAAGGAAATGAACTTATTGACTATTTTAATAAAGGTATAAATCAGCAAAACTAGGCTTTTTAACTCTGTAAGACAGAAAAAAAATATTACAGGAATAAATAACTAGACTGGTAAATATAAAATGGAGGCAAAATTGTAAGCTCTCAAGACTCTTCTGGTTGACATTCAATCTGAATATATAATCAGAGAAAATCAGTGCTAAGATGCTGTCACTGCTCTGCATTATTAAGGACTGCAAAGGAGCTGAAGTCCTTTTTTAATACCGGAACAGTAGGACTAAAGGATTTCACAGGGTCCTAACCAACACAAGGATTATACCGGGTGGGACAATGCACAGATAAAGATTTTGAAGCTACCCAAGGAACCTCACCATTCAGGTTTATGAAAAGCATTATGTGAAAGACAAACAGGAGCAGGGGTGAGAGACCCAAGTGATTAGTTTTTGCATAACGGACTGAATAACTTTATTATAACGGACTTGCATAACTTTAGCCTGGAGAAGAGGAGGCTCAGGGGAGACCTCATCGCTCTCTATAGGTACCTTAAAGGAGGCTGTAGAGAGGTGGGGATTGGTCTGTTCTCCCACGTGCCTGGTGACAGGACGAGGGGGAATGGGCTAAAGTTGCACCAGGGGAGGTTTAGGTTGGATGTTAGGAAGAACTTCTTTACTGAAAGGGTTGTTAGGCATTGGAATGGACTGCCCAGGGAGGTGGTTGAGTTGCCATCCCTGGAGGTCTTTAAAAGATGTTTAGATGTAGCCCTTAGTGGTATGGTTTAGTGTAGGACTTGTTAGTGTTAGGACAGAGGTTGGACTAGATGATCTTGGAGGTCTCTTCCAACCTAGACAATTCTGTGATTCTGTGATTCTGTGATTCTGTGATTCTGTGAATTTAACAGGTTGTTTTGTAAATTTATACTTTTGGCTATTTGTTTGAAAGCAAAAGCAAAAGAAAAAAACCCAAACAAACAAACAAAAAAAAAACAACAATGAGAAGTACTTCTCTCTTAAGTGTAAAGAGACTGACTAACAAAAAGAGATGATGCACTTAGGAAACTTGTCTTTCCTCAGTGCCATAAGACAGCTGTTGTGGTCAGACTGCAAGCTTGACATCTGACTCTCAGAAGGAATTTTTCAAATTCCTCACAGGTGAATGAGGTACAAAAAGGGAGAGACAAAGGTAGCCCAAGACTAGTAATAGATATCTATGTCACTTCTCAGCATCTTAGTTTTGAGTGTAACAACAGGGTTGTAAAGTCTAGTCCCCTTCCTTACTTGAAGGCAGCTTAAAAGATGCTACAGTAATGCTATGACTTAGTGCAAGACTTTATCCATAGCCTCGGTGAAGATGCTTCAGGTCCCAGTCTGCCCTTTCCAGGAAGTCCCTTAATTCATGGGCAATCATTCTCATTTCCTCATGCATTTTTTATTTCAATACAAAGTTATATATTCTGTTTGAACTACGAGAGAATTGACACAGAGACCGTGCTTAAATATACCACATCCTGGCTGTTTATATTGTCTTCTGAGAGTGGGAAAAAAACTTCCCACTGGTGAAGGATAAATCAAACATGTTAAAAGCACACAGAGCTTTAATCACTGGCTGATTGAGTAAAACAGGAATTACTCTTTCAGCCAGCTTGGGAATGTGTGTGGGAAGGGGATACACAGGAAAGTGTTGATAGATATGATTGCCTACCAAATCAAACTGTATTTTGAAGGAAGTGGAGGAATGCATGTTTTATGAGCCCTGAAGGAGTTGAGCTATGAGAAAGGAACTCCGCAGTTCACTGCTGTCAGATTAAGGCAGATAGGTACATAACTACTAAAAAGGTTTTCGTGCCATAACAACGTTAGTAATGGAAATATAGGCTCTGAAAGAGCTCGGTTTTTATAGCGTTACTTGGCAGTTTCATGACTACCAGTGTTAGAATCATAGAATCATAGAATATCCTGAGTTGGAAGGGACCCATAAGGATCATCGAGTCCAACTCCTGGCACTGCACAGGTCTACCCAAAAATTCAGACTATATGACTAAGTGCACAGTCCAAACGCTTCTTAAACTCCGACAGGGTTGGTACCATGACTACGTCCCTGGGGAGCCTGTTCCAGTGTGCAACAACCCTCTCAGTGAAGAACCTCTTCCTGATGTCCAGCCTGAACCTCCCCTGTTGCAGCTTGACACCATTCCCACAGGTCCTATCACTAGTCATTAAGACTAATTTTCATTAAGAGTCATTAAGAGAATAGTTCAGTGCCTGCCCCTCCACTCCCCCTCATGAGGAAGCCGTAGACTGTGATGAGGTCTCCCCTCAGACTTCTCTTCTCCAGGCTGAACAGGCCAAGTGACCTCAGCTGCTCCTCATATGTCGTCCCCTCTAGGTCCTTCACCATCTTTGTCGCCCTCCTCTGGACACTCTCCAACAGTTTAATGTCCTTTTTGTACTGTGGTGCCCAGAACTGCACACAGTACTAGAGGTGAGGCCACACCAGCGCAGAGTAGAGCGGGACAATCACTTCCCTCGACCGACTAGCAATGCCGTGCTTGATGCATCCCAGGATATGGTTGGCCCTCCTGGCTGCCAGGGCACACTGCTGGCTCACGTTCAGCTTGCTATCAACCACAGTCCCCAGATCCCTCTCTGCAGAGCTGCTCCCCAGCAGTATTGACCAGAAACAAAGTTTAAATGGAATTTAGATGCCTAAGTAGCCCTTGTATGTCCAATAATTGAAAAGGCAGTCAAAAGACAGGTAAAAGAGAAGGAAATAAACATTAGAGCTGATTTTATTTTTATTTTTTAAGTAGTTCCACCTGGGCTAACCCTATTTCCTACTGATCCAGAATCAACAGAATTCATATATTTTATACCCATTGAAGATCTGGCTTTTACTTGCTAATAAGATTTTCACTGAAAATACTTGAAAGCTTTATGAAAATGTCTTTGAGGCACACAGACCTCTCTGAACTAAACTCAGCCAATCACACAACTAATTCACCAAGATGAACACTCATTTCAGATCCTTTGGAATTGGAGATTTTAAGTGCATTTTTCATTTTTTAATGTTTTTTTTTTTATTTCCTTTTTTTTTTTTTTAAAACCCAGTTATTTCCAGATAGTTACATTTCTGTAATATGGTGACATCACCTGATTTAAAAAGAAGTGTGTTGCCTGTGCATACAAGGAAATACAACATAGAGCATCCTAAATCTTATATGGGTTTCATCAGCCTTTTAGTACTTGAAGGCCAGTTTGCTAAACTTTATTTAGCTGGTGTGAGTCTTTCAGCCTTTTAGAGTTTTCACTAAAGATGTTTTTTTTTTTCCAGTTTCCTCATGACTTCATTTTTAACTGTGATGTTGAAGATTTGTAAATATTGTATGTTTATCATAATAGCAGCACAAATGAATTGAGAAGTGTGACAAAGGTTCCCTCCTGATAAAGGCTAGCCAGATGAAGCATTTTGTTTTCTTCAGTTTTAATATGCTTTTATGGAAACCTGGCAAGGCAGAAATTCATTGTTGGAGTTGATAATGTTGAGTGACATCTCTTCGTTTATGAAAATTATATCTTCTCTCTTTTTTTTTTTTTTTCCCAGATAAGAGTCATGGTTTTAGCAACTTTGCTGTTTTGCCTTTTGAAACTTTAATTTTCTCCATTACTTCCCTATTTATTTGGCTCTGTCACAGCACTCCACCTCTAGTTATGAAGGCAGAAAGCACTGAATCATTATGAATTAGGCAGGGCTGAGAGGAGGCTCCAAAGGGAATGCTAGCCAGGGAGAATGACGGTCTATTTTAAAAGGGACCAAGCATGTTCCAAGGCTGTGGTCAAATATAGATCTCCCTCTGTACAGTCTCTGTGTGTAAGAAGCTTTTATTTTGCTTAACCTTCTGGTACCTGCTAATGATGTGATTACTGAAGCACATGTGTGCTGCAATAAAAACATTATGCACCTCCTCATATGTTTGTTCATCAGTCCTCTCTATTAGCTGATCTAGTAGAGTTGCTGTTTTAGCTCAGTGGGTGGAGGTTTGTGGTTTTGGAGCCCACATTTAAATCCCAGTGCTGCGTTTGTGGTTGGCTGATGATCCTGGGGTCAGTATGTCTGTGGTCACAGATCATTGCACCCTGCAGACAGCAACTCTCATAGCACAGCACCAAAAATTATACCCTGTGAACACAGTTGTGTCTTCTGAACCATCTGAATATTTTAAACTCATAATATTTTGAAAATTATGCACATTAATTGGTTTGAAAAAGACACTTCTAAATAAATTTTACCATTTTATACATTTTAATAATTTTGTGTTTCTACATACATTAGTTTTCTCAAGTCTGGTGTTGCACAGCAAAGAAAATTAATATTTTTTCTTAACACATAACAAATAAAGTAATTTGAGAGCATCTATGTAAAAAAAGCACAATGCTTCCACTGACTCAGAAGGTGTTGGATCTGTCCATGAGTACAAGACTATATCAAATTCAGACCAGGAACAAAAATAACAGGCCAGTTCTTGTTTTTATGCATATTTAATATTAGTATAGGTAACTACATTGTCAAAATCTCTACATAAACAATTCCTATATCCCTACCTAAAAGAAGCACAGAATCAAATCATATAGTTTATACTTTTGGAGCAAGGCAAAAGAACACATGCAGCAGACTCTTGTAGTTGGTAAATATGGGTTGGATGTTCTTTACAAGCTTGAAGACTAAGCTGTAACCTGAAGTTACAGCATCTGTGACTCACAGATCTGAGTAAACATTTGTTTGTTGGAGTCCATTTCTGCTTTACCAGAAAAGGAAGAGGCTTCCTTATGAGTCTCTGGATGTCCTGCAACTTTCTGTAATTGCTGGCTTTATATGTACAAATATTATTTAAAATGACCTGGCATATGTGAATATTCTAACCAGCTCCTTTTGCAGATCAGGAAATAAGACAAAACAGCGGGGCTTCTCTCTCTCTCTCCCTCTTTTTTTTTTTTTTAAACATACAGGTGCTTCCAAAAATACACATCATTTTTTAATACTCCCTTTTGACCACTGGATAAAATCATATGCATTGGAGCTCAAAGCATGTAATCAGAGTTTGATTTTGTTAATCTTTTGCTTATCAGAGCTCCTCAAAAAGTAGAAAAAATGTGATGAAAAGTTATAAACAAGTTGACTTATTCCATGATATATCAGGATTCTCAAGAGTGACATTCTTTAAAGATTTTCTGGAAGAGAAATCAATAAGAGCTCTCAAAACTAATTTTATAAATCAATACTGCTCCCTCCAGCTATGATCTTTAAAGGGCCATATGTTGTACATGGTATAGATCTATTAATAAAGTAACCACAGTAAAACAACCAACCAACCTACCAAGCAATCAACCAGAAAACCCAGGCACTTCAGAGGCAACATGTTTTGCACTGTGCAATCCTCTGGTGTTTGCAGACTGTTATACACTGTAAAAACATATCTCAACCTCCAAAAGTCAAATCTGAACAATTTTAATTAATTCATTTTTAAGTGCCTTATTTACACACGTACATACACACATGCGTATTTAAACCTAACTGCTTTCTAATAAATAAAGTGAACAAATAGGGTCTATATCCTTGTCTGGGACAGAAAAAAAAAAAAAAAAACACAAAAAAAACCCACAACAAAACAACAACAAATAACAACAACAACAACAACAACAAAACTTTATTTTTCAGTGAGTTTATTCACATTAAGGTTAAAAAGTTGTGTTAAAAAGTTGTTTGTAACTGCTCTAATTACACTAGCTGGATTTTAAGGAAGAAACGATGAGTTTAGCTGAGTCCCATATTCCATTTATCTGAGTCCCATATTCATGTAGCTGAGTCCCATGAGTTTACTGAGTCCCATATTCCCATGCTCAAAAGAGCCTTATTAGGCTCTATATCTTTTTATTTTTGAAAAAAGGTATTATCTCAGACCTTTCACTGCTGCCTGGTGTGCCACCCCTTTCCTACTTGACCCAACGCACATGACAGTTTTCAGGAGGAAGTAGGTCACTCTTGACTATTTGAATGCCAGGTATATGCATTTCTGTCCGGTTCTGTCTAAAGCCACTCCTACTGCTAAATGTCCTTAACTATTGTCTCCTATTGCCTAGTGTTTTGATTGGTCTTGTTTGGGCAGCTGCCTATCCCAAGCTCTTCCTGATGTTGCCTTTTATCATGCAGCCCGGAGCAGCTCAGGAAGCTGTAGTCTGAAAGCAGAGACAGGTAATTATCACTCAAAGTGTGATGTCCTTGTGCTAGTTCTGAGTTGCCCTCTTTGGAGCATGTTCAGTACCATCTGGAGAACTGACAGGATGCAGACATTCTTATACAAATATTACAGAGTAAGAAAAAAAAAAAAAAAAGGAAGGGGGGAGAGATTTATGGAGCTTAATGGAGCTTATGTTGTCCAAATGGTGAAGAAGTGGAGTGACTGAACTTACTTTGTTACTACAAATGTGCTCTACCATCAAATCATGAGAAATTTTCATTACCATAAGATTTGATAAAAACCCACCATGTAGTATAGGATGCCCTCATCTTAACAACCTCTAAAGAGCTGTCCCTGAAAGTCATGGGCCCCATCCACATAGCATTTAGTCATAGAAACCCAAAACTCAGTAACTTTACAGATACAGACATTGCTTTTCTAAATGATGGAGACAGCCAAAACTCCATTGTGGCTATCAGGAGCTTTCTGCAGAACAAACCTGAAAATGCTACACTATGCTTGCAGGTATTTTGTGTGGCATTATATAAACATAACTGTTTTCAGTCACAGTTTTCTGGATTTGGGTTATATAATCCTGTGCTAGGCAGAACTAAAAGCTTATCTCATTGTACTCTATAGGTAGCTTTCTTATCATCATTCTGCATCTCTGCACTTTTTCTCAACATGTTAAAATGGTGTACTTGTCAAACTCCAATCTTTAATTTCCTGTGTAAGTAATTGTCGCAGCATTTAGTTCCACCATCCTCTCCCCAACCTGCATTCTGCATACTCTCCCTTTCCTTACTCTCCCTTTCATCCATCTTTGCCTATCATATCCTCCTACCCTTTTACCCTCTATAACCATCTTTAACTGATAGATTATGAAGGTCAATATGTATCTGTCTAAAAATAGCAATAACTGCATTGTGAAGTAATGCAGTAGGAAAGTAGTAGTAAAGTAGTAAAGGCAGAAAAGCCAGAAAAGCAATCAAAATACTGTCTCACTCTTGAGCTACTATATATCAGAATGCAGACTGCAAGGCAAAAATCATACAGATTGAGTTTCTTTTCTAAACCTAGGCTATCTCAGTGCAAATTTTTATGGTAAACAGCAACATAGTATCCGCTATTGTTTTGTTGATTTTCTTTTCTTACAGCGTCCTTCTGATATCTCCTGAAGACTTACATCAGGTGATGAAGTTTCCTGTAAAGGACAACTTATTAAGGTACACATGCAATTACTAGACTGTCTCATAGTCACTTAAACCATTACAAGCATAGATTCCCAACTACATTTTGTAGACTCAATCAATCACCTCACAACTATTCACCTATTGTTAGAAAGGCTATTTTTTTTTTTTTTCTGGAAAAAAATAATACTATTGCCTAAGTAATATTCCAAAACAATAGAGGGAAGGGAATAAAGAGTTTCACAGAAAAATGGGGTACATTACCATTGAGATCAGTGTCATGGCTGGATGTCCCACCCTTGTGTCACTGACCAAGCCCATTATTTATTGCTAGCAGATCATGTCCACAAAAATATCTCTGTTGAAAAAGTTGGTTCAGATATATGTTGTATTGTCTATTTCTGTTCCTCTTCTTTTTCAATTTCCCTTCTTGTAATGACATAAAAAACCATGAAATTGCAAAGGCAAATCCAGTGGCTGTAGAATAAATACAATAGAATTGCTTTAGTTTCATCTAAGAAAGTAGAGTAGACATTTCTGAGTCAAATTTTGTACATCTAAATGAACAGATACAGTGTGTAGATACACCAAAAATGGTAGGTAAGGATTGAAGGATAAGAAGAGAAAAGGACGGTCAGGTGTATTCAAAAGTTATGGAACATGAGCATCTTTGGATAAAAAGAGGGAAGCAATTTATATTTTGGTCTCATCTAATTGAACTAATTTTGGTTTACTGCTAGTTGTTTGCTGAAATAGAGTAGGATTTTCTTGCAGCACACTAAACTCAGATTTGTCCGTAGCAAAGAGTCTCGTTACTTTAACATTGTAATTAATGTCCTCATGGAAGGTGCTTATTATCATTGGCTCTACCTTGTCTGTAATTCTGACAAACTAACAGATTGAAGGAGACTGTGTTGATGTTGCCTATAGCTGTTTGTGGCTTTCCCATTTGAAAGAGTATATTAAAGTTGGATCCAGATTACAAATGTTTAATCTGGCAAAGAGATTTGGTGGCCTCTAAAACAAATATTGTGTCATTAATATAGCAGTATCCATAAATGGGACTGGCGACATATAATGCTGTGTCTGTGGATATTTTCAAACTGTTTTGGATCCTTAACTAACCCCGTTCTGTGTAGGTATTGCAGTTTTACCTCTTCAATATCTAAGCACAACAAAATAAATTAAGACTGTATTTTTAGCCTTAACTCAAAATTCTCAGGAGTTTGTGGTTTTTAAATGAGACAGTTAGTATTATCTGGACTTAGGCTTCTTTTGTGGTTCAGTAGAAGAAAATACATGGTATTCAGTTTTTCACTTTTGGTACATTCTTACAATGGCATTAAAAATAGTGAAACCTTTCAAGTTTATTCAAGTTGACATGATGAACCATAATTACATTGTTTAGCACAGTTTATTGTATAAATACGAGTTTAGTATTTTTTTTTTCAAGTGAATTTTGACCCAATGGCAGAACAGTTCTTTCAACTATTTATGCTGATCTTTGACATGATACTCAGAGATGTATTATCTCCATCCAAACCACTGAGCTATTACAATGTAGTTACAGGAAAGAAGAGAAGGCCAAAAAGATATGAGTATTGAAGTTAGGAAAAAATTGCTGCATGGTAACTAATGTTTAAACAAGAGCATGGTCTTTTTTTGTTATTTATTTTATTTTATTTTATTTTATTTTATTTTATTATTTTATTTTATTTATTTTATTTTATTTTATTTTATTTTATTTTTACTACCAAAGCAAAGAGATCTGACTCTCTTTTGCAAACTGTAATCTTTAGTGACTAGGTTGAACTGCTCCATGCCATGGAAGGGACCACAAAATGGCAGGCCCGTCTTTTGGCCTTTAACTGTTAGAAAGGCATCAGTGGTACATGCCACCAGTGGCAAGTCCCCTACACCTTTGCCTACAAATTACTGTTAAAATGTTCTGTATCACAAGACACATGTTAAATTCAGTCCTTATGGAGACAGCTGAGGTCAACCAATGAAATCAGTTAAGTGGAAATCTTCTTTTGCAGAGAATTTCAGCGTGTGACAAGGAAAATCACTGATTAGGAATGTTCTCTACCTTGATTTTCAGATTATCTTTGGTTTGTTTTTCTTCCTCTTTCTTAATGGTCTTCTTGTCAAGGGCTTTTCTGTTTATGAATACCATTCAAAAAAGTTAGTCAACCATCTGAAGAAAGTGAGGACAAAATTTTTCCAGGAAAAGTTTTGTGCTTCTGCAACCATCCACAAAGCAACTCTTTTAGTAACTATAGGAAATTAGGAAATACAAATATGAGTTCTTTATTAAGTATGCATATGTTCCACATGGCAGTAAAAAGGAGATTCGTGTTGTGTGGAACAAATCATAAGTGTGTTTATGAAGTGTGTGTCTTTTTTTCATTTATCAGATGTCACCTGTGTACCTTTTTTGAAATATCTCACACCGTCTACCCTTTCAGGTAGTTTTTAAATAGCAAACATTCCTTTGATGGTACTTTTCTGTGAAGAGTTCCTACTGCTACCAAATAAAACTTGGCATATTGCATACAGTGGAAAAGAACCTTCCTTCTCCAGGCTCCAAACTCAACTCCATGCCTGGATTGCTGCAAAACCTATGATTTTATAAAGTAGATATAAAAACTTCCAGTAAGACAGTTTTATTCTGGCTTCTACATTTCTTAGAATCATAGAATCATTAAGGTTGGAAGAGACCTTCAAGATCATCTTGTCCAACCATCACCCTACTACCAATGTCACCCACTAAACCGTGTCCCTAAGCACTATGTCCAACCTGTCTTTGAACACTCCCAGGGACGGTGACACCACCACCACTCTGAGCAACCTGTTCCAATGCCTGACTGCTCTTTCTGAGAAGAAATGTCTCATAATTTCCAACCTAAACCTCCACTGGTGCAACTTGAGGCCATTCCCTCTAGTCTTATCACTAGTTATCTGCGAGAAGAGTCCAAGGCTACCTTTCAGATAGCTGTAGAGAGCAATAAGGTCTCCCATGAGCCTCCTCTTCTTCAGACTAAACAACCCCAGTTCCCTCAGCCGCTTCTCATAGGATGTGGTTCCAGGCCTTTCACCATCTTTGTAGCCCTTCTCTGGAAGGCCTTCTCCAGGGCCTTGATGTCCTTCTTGTACTGAAGGGCCCAAAGCTGAACACAATACTTGAGGTACGTCCTCACCAGAGCTGAGTACAGGGGAACAATCACTTCCCTGGTCCTGCTGGCTACACTATTCCTGATACAAATTGAAAGAGCCAACACAGAAAGTGTGTATATACTCTGTATATACATGAGCATGTTAGTCAGCCAACGTTCTATAGATACAGAAGAGATTATGCTACTTTGACGAAGAGATAAGCACTAGAAGGAATGTCTCATCAACTTCTCAACAGTGATCAATATCTGATCACAGAAGAGACACAGACTTTTGCGAGAAACAAAAATTAACAGAACAGAGCTGTTAACAGAACCAAAGAAAACAATCACCCAAAAAGATCAGAGAGTAAAGGATAGATTCTGATGCATATGAAAATATTGGATTCTTATGAAACAGAAGCTCATAATCTGGGGGACAGTGTTAACTTGCCGGATGTTGATGGGAATGCAGCTGGTTACATTCACTGCAGACACATTACAAATAAATAAATAAAAATAAATAAATAAATAAAAATAATAAAAGTTAGTAGCTTTTCAGTGTTTCACTGCCATCTACTGGGCATAAAGTGTATTGAGAGTTTTCACAATTTAAAAAATAAAATAATTAAAGAAGTGGGTAAAAGAGCTTAAACTTAATTTTCCTGTACTACTTTCTTCCATGAAAGAAGTTGACCTCTTGATAAAAAAGAAAAAAAAAAAAAGAAGAAAAAAGAAAATATGTGATTATATTGTAGGAAATGCAAGCGAAAGACTTCATGCATGAAACTAGTATGTCAGTAAGTTAAGAATTCAAGCCAGGAAAGTCCTGCTTTCTGGGGAGAGCTGATGAAGCCCCAGAAGAAAATGAAAGTGAAACATCCTTGAATAGTCTTTCACTCTGGAAAGATAGGTAACACAGGGCTTTCTCATTTACAAGGAGATCAAGGTAAAACAATTCTATAATAACAGTATAGTTTAAATGTTTATTGCATTGCATATAGGAAAAGCAAAGTTTAAAAAACAGAACAAAATAGACAAAAAACAGTACTCCTGCTTTTCACAGACTTTCCGCAAGGAAAGTAGAGTTCACCTCATTTTGGTTTTCTTTTTGAAGTACAAAATCATGAATATATTTATAGACATATCTAGACTTACTCCTCAGTTGGGTTAGGGATCCTTGAGGCTTGCAGAAGGTCACCATTCCCTCAAGAAAACTGTAATAAAATTACAAAATTAATTTCCAAAATTTTTTCCTTATTCTATTTTGCAACTGTAATTTTGTGTACTTTCTATCTATTCCTATCTGGGCAAACTAGAATTAGATATTATTCACCAATAACTACCACTTAGAAAAAATACTGATATTCTATTACTTAAAGACATGACTAAAGCCAACCGAAACAAAGTGCCTTCTAAGTCTTAATCATTGATGAGTTACATTTTATTGTAACATTTACTCAAACTCTAGTCTAGGTTTCCTTAGACTTAAGTTGACAGGAAACTACTAGATGTAGGTGAGAGATGCAAAATATGCATAGATAGATTCATAGATTCATAGAATGGTTTGGGTTGGAAGGGACTATAAAGGTCATATTGTTCTAACCCCCCAAGGGGTAAGGATGTTCAAGTACATTTTGTGCTAAGCATTCCCTTCAAAACAGAAACAAACAAACAAACAAACAAACAAAAAACAAACAAAACCACACAAACAATAAATCCTTTTTCCTCATTTACCATTTAGAAGTTGCACATTCTCCAGGGCAATCATTTTCAAATTAAAAATGACAAGTCATCATTAAATGTTTTATGGAAGTAGTCAAGGAGACTGGTATTTCAGTTAGGAGAAGGAAAACCTAAGACTATGATCTGATATTAAAATCTTTGTATTGCTATGTATTGTAATGTCTGTTGTTATTTCAAAACAACTCTTAAATTATAAATA
The DNA here is from genome assembly GCF_040182565.1 of Anser cygnoides. Classification (NCBI taxonomy): domain Eukaryota; kingdom Metazoa; phylum Chordata; class Aves; order Anseriformes; family Anatidae; genus Anser; species Anser cygnoides. Next base: position 130,691,766 of record NC_089874.1, read on the forward strand.
CCCTTTTATGAGATGTCTGAATTTTTACTTAAATGTTTACATTTTGATCATCCTCAAATGATTGGTGGGTTCTATTTATTTATTTATTTTAATTTTGTATTGTGGGTCATTGCAACCTTTCCAGGTTTGTTCCACTTTGAAGGAGAAAAGAACTTCACAACATGGGATTTTCTCATGCAGTTCCTTTTTCACCCTACAAAAAAATAAACCAGAAACCAGTCTCATAATAGTGGAAAATGCAATGTGACATTGCATAGGGCATGAAATTATTCCTTGTTTTCCAAGTCTGCCAACTGTGTTTCGTAATCCGAAGGTTAACTGGACCTTTGTCATAGCATCAAGAAGTCAATGCAATAAGAGTATTGGAATTACTGGGATCTCCACAGAAAGGCATAAAAGTGAGAGGTCAAGAAACCATCTTTATAATATTTACAGCTCTACAGTAGCACAGAAACACAGACAGTATAGAGGAGGCAGCCTCCTTTCTCATTAACTATCATCTCCTGCACTGGTACTCTGGGTCTCACTGGTGTTGGCCACCCATTCTTTGCTCATCCTGAACTGCAGCTTAGCAAGTGTGCAAATCCTCATGGTATGAATGTGAGGAGAGATGTATGGGACAGCCCACTCTCCATAAGGAGCTGGAGAGCACCCAACTGTCCTTAAATCTTCTAAACTAGATTATACTATGAGCATAGTACTTGCAGAAAAAATACCAGCAATTCTTTACTGGCATAAAGAACACTGTGACTGAACTAGACACTCTTAAAGCCCAAAGAGAAATAACAGTTATTGAGTTCCGCACAATGAATGAGAAACTCATACATTACAGCAGTCTTTCATGCACTAAGAAATCAAAGACAGTTTTCTCATGATGAATTTGTGAGAAACCAACACCTAAGCCGCACACATCATTCTGCAGCAGATTCACTCCCAGTAGAAATACAAGCCTTCAAAACTATCATATTAATAAATTCATTTATGCTGTTGAACAGAGAACATAATTTCAAAATATCTATTTCTTTTAGATCATGAATTTTCAAAACATCCAAAGAAAACTTTTAAAAACATATTGCTCAGACAATGTTCAGGTTTGGAAAGAAATGTAAAAAAATAAAATAAAATAAAAAATTATTCTTTACATCCAGAACAGAAGCTAGAAGTTATTGATAATACAGATGGCCACTTCCTCCTCTGCCATCACAGTACATGCCACATATCCAAAGATTTCACTAGCTAAGGAGAAAACAGCTTCTAATTGTTTTTACTATACTTTGGCCTTCTTTAAATAGCTTATTCAAAAGGATTAAACATTACAGCCTTATTGCCTATGTTCTTCTGACAGTGAGGTTATGTCTATTTACAAGTTCTGTAGACTGGAACTTGACCAATGCAGTTCTTTGAAAGGTAAGCTTCCTTCTGCTTCCTGTAAAATTTCTGCTGGATTAAGTCCATGGCTCAGAAAGGTTTTATGATGTTTTATACTAGCTGTCTTTTCAGAAGGAAAGCACAGGACTGACAGGTTTGCTTAGTTCTTTTTGTTAGCCTCACACAGTGAATTAAAGTCTTTACATTCAAACTTAGGTCTGCCTCTAGATGTCCTAACTCACAATAAATAACATATTGATGGAGTAGATAAGGCTGCTAGTATATGACCTTTATGAAATAATTCCTAGTGGACACATGAAGAAATAGGAGAAGAAATAGGACAGATGTGCATAAAAAGCCTGCATAAAGCCATTGTCTTATAAGTATGACATGCCCAACTTCTTTTTAACTGAGTCAGGAAAACATAGATTCTTGAGTTATATCTCCACTATAATTTATGTAGACTGTGCCATCAGACCAGATCCTAGTTTAAGTAGTTAACTCAGCTACAGGTAAATGTAACTGCATGTCCAGAAGGTTGAGGGAGGTGATTCTCCCCTTCTACTCTGCTCTCATGAGACCCAACCTGGAGCCCTGCATTCAGTTTTGGGTCCCCCAGCATACAAGTTACAAAATGAACTAAGAGCTCAATAAAGTTAATGAATATAATATATAAATGTCATATAAAATCATAAAAATGTCTCTAGGTAGAGCAGTTTCTTGATTAACTACATTTGAAAGTGAGTGGTTTGTGAAGAAATGAAGGTCAGCAGCGTCAAATAAGCTGTGTACATCTTGGCATTGTTTTTTCCAAAGAACTCAGAATATTTGAAGAAGTCTAATTAGAATAAGAAGTGAGATGATTCAGTGTCTGAAATTGAAGCAAAAGTAAATCAAGCTGTTATTCACATTTAAAATATAATGGTGAAAACCAAATATCTCATCTGGCTCTCCACTTGCTAAGAAATACAGATTTGCTAAAATACCTCCTTTTAGTAAAATATTTGCTAAAATATTAAAAAACAAAACAACAACAAATAACAACAACAACAACAACAACCAAGGTTCAAGAAGTTTGTCTTCACAAAAAAAAAAAAAAAGCGTGGCTTTACAGTCCACAAGTTTCAGAAAATTTACATATATTCAGACAAATATCTCATCTGTGATATCTGTTGAAAAACTGATTCAGAACTTTTCCAAAGCTCAGTATTTTATCATTTGATATCATTGGCATCAGGAAGAACAGACCATGGAAGTACCATCGTACTAAAATCAGTTAAAATATTTGTTCCACATTAAACTTATAATCAGACATGCACAAACGTACTGAAACCTGTTAAAATGTATTTCGTTTTTTACAGCGGGGAAATCTTTTGTATCTATGTCCGTTTTTATCTTCAGTCATATTTAATTACATCATGAAAACACAGGAAAGACAGGGGACAGGTTTATCTAACCTGCTCTCCTTTCTCTAAATGTAGGCCCAGAGATGGGTAAAAGATGGACAAATGTGTATAATATTTTTTCCTAGTACTATGTTGTCTTCCAGTAATTTTAGCTGAAAGCAGATGGATTTTTGTACTGCTGTGCTTCTAGCAACATTCTGAAGTGTTGTTGTTGTTGTTGTTGCTTTTTATTTTGTTTTCATGAACTTTTCCGTTTTCCTCTCCAGCCCATGCAAATTCTAGTATCCAGAATTGCCTTTAGGGAGGAGTCTATAGGAAAACTATCAGCTGTGATAAAAAAACAGAAAGCTGGTATTTCTTTTGTTGTTTCAGTCTTGAACTCCCTTAACATTTCTGCAGCAATGTCTACATTCTTGTTGCTGCTGTCAAAATAGTTACACTTTTTGCAGAAAACAGTTCTCCCTTCACAACTGCATAAAATAACTCAAGACAAAAACAAAGCAAGGAAAAAATTCATGCCATGAAGTCAAGCAATAAAATAAACAGTAAAATTCTGGTAGCTATGCAGCAAAACGTTAGGCAGCCTTACTGATATTATGATCATCTGTTCAAGGAAGGACATAAAAAAATAACGCAGGAATGAACATGGCAATGTACATCCACTGCAAGATCCTGTTTACCTGAGAGGCACATGCCTATGGAAGACTAAAAGTATAGAATAAACAAGAAGAGATAGGAACAGTGAATACAGAACTCTCTTCAAAATATAATTTTCACATCTTCGAGAGGTCTAGAATCTGCCTTGGTGATATTTTTGAGTATGAGCCAGTTTTTAATGTATATATCAGATCTTCACATATACTTAACTTTTCCATGTAAGAAATAATCTGGAGCCTTCTCCTCTCTGGATGGGGAATTATTTATTAGTTAATGTTTATTTTCAGTGACTGCAAGTGACTTACACAGTCATGTAACAAAACTTAATTGAGAAGAAAGTAATAAAGTTTCTTTGAGTGTAAGAGTGAATTCTGACCACACCTGTTTTGGATGTCAGACAAGAAAGAGGAAAGTTGTTTGTCTTGGGGAATATGAAGAAATGGCACAGCTAGTGTACTAGGAATAAGGAAAAAAAAATAATTGTGGAAAAATTTTAGAGTAGAACTAGGACAGTGACCATAAGGATTTCCTACAACACTGACTACTTCATCTTGATGAATGGTTCTTATGTACTGAGGACTAGAAGCAAGAGTGGAGAAAACCAACAGATGGATTGTTGACAGCAGCATGGGGCAGATCTAGCTTCACACAAAGTAGTGAGTGGCAGGTGTTCTGCTGAGGATCTGACATCAATGTAATATATACTTAGAAAAAAAAAAAAAGTGGTTTGAGACTAAAAGAACAGGAACTGCTACATATCATATCAGGAAAAACTTCAACAACAATCCAGAAATCACAAAAGGCTGGGAGAATTTGACTTGATATGGGAACACAAATAACCTCCACAAATGTCAAGTTGCTGTTTATGTAATCCACGACAACAATTAATTTGTTCATTAAACAAATAAATCTGGAAAATATTTTGATTTTTTTTTTTCATGTGGGACATTCACTGATTTCAGTTACTTTTCCTGAATAATCCATCTTTGCTATAAAGGAACAGTTGAAACAACTTTTATAAATTTTCTTCTGCATTTCATGAAGATGCTGAACTGGTTTGCTAAATGACTATGCACATAAAACAAATTAGGCCCTTGAAAAGGAACCTGTCTATTTTTATACAGCATTACTAACAGTTGTGATAACATTTGTAGCAATCTTTTCCATTATTCAAAGGAAGTGCCTATTGACTGGAGTCTGTTTAAATTAGGCCAAAGCAGCATTGGTGCTCTACTGGGAGGGGACATCCACAAATGCTGATACTGAGTCATTCCCTTTTTATAGGAAACAGCCTTCTTTTTCTTTTTATCTTTTTCTTTTCTTTTTTACAGGAACTGACTGTATTTTATAAATCTTTAAAAGGACCTTTCCAATTATATTAGCAATCAAGATACAGCTACGTGGCTCTGCCTTGTACTGTGGTGGCTCTGGACAATTTCAAATATATAAGCCAACAGGAATTGTGGTCATGGAGACCATACCAAGAAACATTAAGAAAATTACAAAATCAGGACCATTCCTCTGTATTTGTGCTTAGTTATTTTTCACACGTAATGAGAGTTCAAGCCCTCTTCCTACTTCCAACAGTAATGGGTGGGCTGTTTAGATATGAGAACTAAAGGCAGCAGAGGAAATCATCAGCAAGTCAGCTTATTTTTAAGAAATACTCTTCTAAATATACCTGTTAAAAAAAAAAAGAAGCATAATTTTCTTTTTCATAGACTAGAATGACTTTCACAAGAAATTTGATATCCTCTGCAAATTTCAAGACATTTGCAAGGTGTGTTTAATGTCTGATCCTTGTGTTTCTGCTTCTAAATACCTTCTTCCTTAGAGCCAACTGGCACTGAAATACAAGGAAAGAGGGGGAGGCAGAATGAAAGAACAAAAGAAACAGAGCAAGAGAGGGAGGAAGGGAGGGAGGGGGGCAGGGAGGAGGGAAGGAAGGAGGGAAGGAGGGAAGGAGGGAGGAAGGAGGGAAGGAAGGAAGGAGGGAAGGAGGGAAGGAGGGAAGGAGGGAAGGAGGGAGGGAGGGAGGGAGGGAGGGAGGGAGGGAGGGAGGGAGGGAGGAAGGAAGGAAGGAAGGAAGGAAGGAAGGAAGGAAGGAAGGAAGGAAGGAAGGAAGGAAGGAAGGAAGGAAGGAAGGAAGGAAGGAAGGAAGGAAGGAAGGAAGGAAGGAAGGAAGGAAGGAAGGAAGGAAGGAAGGAAGGAAGGAAGGAAGGAAGGAAGGAAACCCACCAGGCTTCTTTTTTAAACAGTTATAAGAAAGACACACTGAATGTATCAGTACATCAAAAACACTGGTGGCAAAGATTTCACTGTGTCTGCAAGGTACTAAATTTTCATTTAAATGTTTCTTGATTATTTTACTTTATACTGCTCCCTGTCTTAACAGTATTAAGCTATTGCCAGTCTGCAAAGAGAACCGGCAGTACCAGTACTGGTGTGAAATTCCATCATTTCATCTTAAGAGGTGTGAACTTCAAAGACTACCTCTGATCATTTTGATGCTTATTAGTTTTAACAACTTGCACAAAATAAATATCCAAGTTAAGCTATATAAATCTAATTATAAAAGACAGCAAGATCTGGCTTTGGTTCTGAATCAGAGGATCCCTTAAAATGGAAGGAAGGAAGGAAGGAAGGAAGGAAGGAAGGAAGGAAGGAAGGAAGGAAGGAAGGAAGGAAGGAAGGAAGGAAGGAAGGAAGGAAGGAAGGAAGGAAGGAAGGAATAAAAAATTTAAACCACAAAAACAAAATAAATCTGGTCCCAGTTGTCTCACACCAAATAGACATAGGTACCAAAAGAAGCATGTTTATCTGAAGTACTGTTGCTTTTAACTTTTCATCTAGTTTTAAAAGTTGTTAACTTTGGTGCACTTTTTAGGTATCAAATGGAAATCTTTCTTTTTAGCAAAGCTTTTCCCTTCAAAGCAGAAAGAGACTTGAGGTGCAAGATGCTGAATATTTTTTTAAGACAGTGCTCAAAGTTTCCGTAGGAGCCTATGGGACTTGAGTGCTCTAAGTTCCTGGCAAAAACTGCTACTATCTTGCAGATGTAAGTTCCAGATCTACAGTTTCTCATGTCAAAAAAGACAAACTTTACCAGCTTTCTTCATGATGCTCTGGAAGTAGTATTTGTAAAATAGTGACAAAACTGCTGGTTTTGTCACTATAAGAATGTCTGTTTTTGCCTCTTCCATCTTCAGATGTTTAGTTTTCATAAGAAGGAGACTTTCAACAAAGTGCACACTAGATCTTACTCACAGGATGTTTCTATTAGTCAGATTTTTAAAACTGTGTGCAATTTTTTGTCTGCCTTCCCATGATTTTTTTTTTTTTAACAGAAAATTAAACAATATTGAAGCTTTTATTTACTTACAGAACTCAATGTAACTATATGAGTTTTCAATAGGATATTATGAAATACCATGTTCTGAGAAGTACTTCAGTATTGCAGTGTTTGTTAGCTTCTGGACATTGCATTTTCCTTGTGCTGTTAGCTCATGCAGATTTGTGAGTTATGATATCTTTCTCCCTAGAGATTCTTCTGAGCTCTTCACTATATCCTTCTCCTTTCAATTTCCTTTCCCAATAATGTGTTTGGTGTGGTTGCCTTCTGCTTTCTTTCCTTCTTGTTCACTTTCCATCTTGATTTCTTTCATTCTTTATAAAGAGATGTATACAGCTTGACAGAGCTTTCCCCAAAGCCAGATATGCATCTTCCAACATGGTTTTGCTGACTCCAACCACTTTCTGGTCTCATACAATGAAATTGGTCAAAGTACATGATCTGTAACCATGGATGACTCATTTGTTTAAGAGTATTTGAAAAAAATAAAATAAAATCCTTAGTTACTCTTAACTGTTACAAGCATCCAAAAACCTGTGCCACTCTGCCTATATTTTCTCAGGAGTGAAATATTCATCAGACTTCTGAACAGCAGTTATATAACTTGTTTCCTAATACGATTTCATTGTATACTTTTAAAGGCAAGTTCTTGTCTTACTCAGGTGAGACCTTTTGTAAGTCCACAGGATTGCATATAGATGTGGAATCCAGATTCTTACCTGAATCTGAATTGCCAAGACAAGATCACAATGGATATTAACTCTCTAAAAATTTTAGGGTGCTTTATTTTTCTTGTAGTTCGGTTCCTTGCTCTTTAAATGTTCTGTCTTGGATTCTATCCTCTGAACTCTTCTCTAAATCTAACTGGTGGTAATAGGGGGTGTTTAGTTCTGTACCATAAAAAATTAACTATATAATTTGAGGGTGGGAGAAGCCTAAAGACCATGTGCCAGAACCCATTTTCCTGTCTCTGTCTCTCTCTGTCTCAAACCCACCAAGACTGCTCTTCACTTCCAGGTTTTGAAGAAAAGGAGACTTTCTATTTTTATGTAGCATTACTAACAGTTGTTAAAATATTTTCCATTATTCATTATTCAAAGGAAATGTCTATTGACTGGAGTGTGCTTAAGCTATGGAGGCTCTGATGGGGAACCTCCAGTTTGGTGATAGTGAGTCATGAAATTATTGGAGAAAACATTGTCATATTTTCTAACAAACCATGAAGTTCCCCTGTGAAATCAACACTAACATTATTACCATGGATATTGTCTGTCTCCTCTGGAAGGTGAGTAAAAGGTTTGGAGAGGAATCTAACTGAACAGAGAAGGCCTAAGTCAGCCTTTCTCATTCATCCAGGAGAACTGAACTTCCACATAAATTGTGATTAGCAGACTTGAATTAGGGTCAGAAACTGTCTCTTCAGGATGTATTCACCTCTTAAGAGGAATATGTTAATGACCTCTTCTGCACGAGGGAAGAAAATTCACAGAAATTTATCTCTGACGTTGGGGATGAACACTGTGGTCTTCTAGATGTCCACCATCAAATTCTGGCAGTAGAAGATCCTTCGTGGCAAGAGTCTTTCTCCCCCAAACCCTTCCCACCAGTGCTGCTCAGCTCGTCTCACAGGGTCAGGACTTATGGCTCCAGCCTGGGCCACCAGACATGACTTATCACATGCTTCCTTCTGGGGTATACTCTGTCTGAAGTACCCTTTCCAAATACTCCAAAGGAGAAGTGGGAACATTTCCTTTTCCCTTCTTTGCTAGTGTCTATGAGTGACGCAGATTTCCCTACATGTTCAGCTAATAATAAAAAGTGGTTTTATTGACTCTCTCATAATATTTATTACTTTTACGTATGTTCTGAAATGTGGAAATCAGTGATTTGTTGTAAATCTCAGCTTCTTATCCATAAAGAAAAAAAGCACCTCTAGACCGCATGGTTCTAAAAGGACAATATAAATTTGAGTCCAACTCATGATTTTTGATCATTTTTCAGTGGTGTTGAGACTTTGGGGGATTACTGGGATTATTTTCACAGACAAAAAATAGCTAACTTCTCTCTATCAATAGTGAAAATCTTCAGGTGTTAATGTCAGTCTCAAGTTTTGGAAAACAACCAAAGCCCCCACAACTCAAATCTTCAGACATGGTATTAACTTTAAAATTGACCAGATTTGGAGGTTTGTCCTCCCAGATTTCTGAGCTCTCAGGGTTTATTTTTCTGATGTTTTATTCCAGCAGCTTCTAAAACATCTCAAAATGAAGGTTTAGTTTCTTGATGGACACTTGGCTCCATAAACTGTGTGTATACAGAAAAAAAATAAAAATAAAAAATTATGAGTTTCATAACAAAATCGTGGAGCACTGCCAGTGCTCAAAATAGCATTTGTGTCCATTCTGCAACTAATGCATCGAGATATTATTGATTGGGAGATATGCAGACATACAGGCTTCTGAGTTGTTTTAGGTCATAGCTAAGGCTAAGGAGAAGGCTCAGAACTGATCAGGAACAGGCAATATCAAACTCTGAGAAGAAAATATAACCTCATGTTGGTTGAGACTATAGCATGGAGTGCATAAGATAAAGATATCCTGGTAAAGTAATGCCCTAGTTTTTGTAGAGCCTGTAATAGTTTCTTATTTTCTTTTTCTGTAGAGGTATGTTAAAGATCTTATGTATCTGCTTCACATCTTTCTTAACAAAAACAAATGGCAGATTTGGTTAGAAAGGGACATTTATAAATAGTCTTATCAATATATGTGTTTATTTTATGTGTTTAGAGGTGCTATTTTCCTTATTGTAACAGGTATAATGTAATATCACAGAATATATTTTATTGTGAAATATTTCAGAATTTATAGAAATTTGTGATAATAAGTGATCTGAAAAATCACCACTGATAGTAGAACAGATATACAAATATCTTATTTTTGGTAACTAAAAAATAGTCCTGCAATATGCAGATTTCCCAGAAGAGGGAGCAATCTGCCTATGGACTCGCGTTGTTTCAGCAACCTTGTTCCCATTTTAAAAAACTTCGTATTTATGCAATCGAGGAAGAAATGGGACTTCTACTCTTTCTTTTAGAAATCCGGCATTTGACACAGTTTCCTTCATGTCAATACCGGCAACAGAGGGGGAAGGACGAGAAAGAGGGATCAGGTGAGGGAACTGTTTGTGAAGTAATTTTGAATATCCCCAAAAGGAAAAGCTTGCTGCAGCTGAAGTCTTGCAGGGTGGGAGGCCTCGCAATGAAAGCTGAAATGAGTGGTAGCAGAGTCATCATGGTGCTTTGCAGGTCGTTTGCTAAGCATTTTACAACCCAGTTTGTGAAGTTATTCTAAACATTAAAAAGGAGCATCTTGTTTGGGCAAGTATTTTCTACACATAGCAATATTTTTTACCCATGTGAGAAAAAATGTCCTCATATGAATAAAAGCATGAGCCTTTAAACATTTAAGAGCACAAAGACAATAATGGACATTTAAACTTCCTATTGAATGTGTTTCACTACGTACTTGGGCTTTAAATATAAAAGCACTGTTTTTTTCTCCCTCTGTGTAATACAGACTCTGTGTTCCCCTTAAGTAAACAGCACTCTTTACTGAAAAGAAGAAATAAATAAAAACAATTATATTAATATTATCGAAATTCCTTTAAATTTTTTTTATTATTATTATTTATTTTTCTTCATGGTGTCAGTGATATTTTTGCTGTTGTTTGTCTTTTATATAAAAAGCCTAGAAAACGTATGTGCAAGCACATTGCCTTGAGTGACCCCCCCCATCAAGTTAATATGCACAACTTTTCCACTTGTACCAAGCAAAATTCTTCCAACACCAGTCTGAAGGGTTTCATTAAGCACATTTATTGGCAGGCTAAATTATTAGTACACTTTAAAAATGTTTGCTTTGCAGCTTTAATAATATGTATTTATATTTTAAGATTTATTTATTGATGGCTTTCCTAATGATGGACGAACTGCAATTCTTACTCATGTGAGTAGTACTCTGAAACTTTTGCTGTTAAATGGAATAATTCATATGAGTAAATGCTGCCTTTTAAAGCCATAAATGCTTTACTAAGGTCCCAGCCTTGGCAAAGTTTACCCAGGAAAATAGTCATTACTCAGCATAGGGAGTGCTTTGAAAAGTGAGAGTGTTCAGAATTTTATCCTCTTAATTAATCTTAATCAGTGCAGGTGAGATAGATGATATTTTAATAAAATAAGACCTCTGAGGTGCTGAACTATCCCTTGTAATCACCAGGAGATGAAGGAGCTCAGTGCTGTTCAGAATTAGCCACTCATTTGGAAACATTTTCTTCTTTGAGGTATTGATACTATTAATCACTACTGGAAACAAATACCTTGCTGCACCAGAGACCTGTCCCCATTGAAAAACAAACAAACAAACAACAAAAGCAACAACAAACAGGGAAGAAAGGGAAAGAGGAGAGGAGAGGAGAGGAGAGGAGAGGAGAGGAGAGGAGAGGAGAGGAGAGGAGAGGAGAGGAGAGGAGAGGAGAGGAGAGGAGAGGAGAGGAGAGGAGAGGAGAGGAGAGGAGAGGAGAGGAGAGAGGAGAGGAGAGGAGAGGAGAGGAGAGGAGAGGAGAGGAGAGGAGATCACAAGATCCAAATCAGAATAACTATAATTTTCTTCTCCCTCTTAATACAGATTTATCTCAGGCTGCTGCCTCAACAACTAATTGATTTACACCTTGCCAGTGGGGTCAAGACTGTGCTAAATGCTCAGTGTGCATTGTTTTCTCTTGCCATTGGAGAACCCTGAGTCAGAAGGTTTTGTATCTTCTGCTGAGTGGAAATACAGCACTGGGAGCACATCCTTCACAACCTCTCCCTATGTTTTTTTCCCAGATACAGTAAAGCCTGGGTACAAACAAGACAAAATTAGGAACAAGAAATTGGAGTGTCAACTCATAAAACAGTAAGTGAATAAAAAGTCAAACCAAAACAACAAACAAACAAACAAAAAACAACACTGAGCCAAAAGGGTGGGTACAGAGGCAAATAAAGTCAGTTAATGAATTAAATTGGAAATGTGCAGTATGTTCTGTAGGAGAGAGTGGCTGAAACTGGGAGAAAGACACCACAAAAGCATAAGTAACTTCTTCCCCTACAGTGCACTTTGAAGTGGCAAATGTTAAAAAGAGAAGGATGGGTGATCCCAGATATCAACCATCATTGTAGAAAGGCATGTGCCTGGCTGGACCAGGCACACCTTTTCAGGAAGTATTTCTTGGTCAACTACTTACCTTAAAGATCAGAAAGAACTTGTCATAGACTTGATGAAATAAGGTAAATCAAAGGAATTAAGGAAATACAAGGAATCTGCAAACACTCTTTGATCCTGGACAGACATGTTTGGGCAGACACAGGAAAGAGGCCCTTCTCTGGCAAGAATTACATGCAAAAGCACCTTGGCTCTGAGTCAGCAAGGTACTTACACACAAGTCCAACGAGAGATGCCCCACTGAAGTCATTTCCTAAAATTAGAAAGATACCTAAGTTCTGTGACAAACCATCACTTCAAGTGTTGATATTTGATGTGAAAACCTTCACAACCAAGCCAAATACAAAAAAGTCAGACATGGGACCAGAATGCAAGTTAAAATGAAGCTGTAACTGCACTCATACAGATAACATGCCCGTTTGTCAGCCCAACCTGGGTAAGTTTACTGTTTTCCATCCCCATCACAATTCAGGCAGCAGGGTCAAAGACTGAAACAGGAATCAGATCTACCATGGGAATCAATTAGGTGTTGCATTTTCTCAGTGTGAAAAGCACAAGAGAGATTTTCTATACAAATAAAAATCATCTAAGACTTTAAAATAACATACAGCTTTTATACATATTAAAGGTATACATAAGCCATGGGTTCTGTCTTGGCTTTCTGTTAAGACAAGAAAATAAGTAAGCGTACTTTCAGTAGGTCCACTTCGTTGCCTGTGTTTTCTGTGACATTGCTATCTGGGTAACAGGAACTGAATACATGTTTTAAGTACTCAAACTTTCCAAACTGGTGGTAGTTGGACTCTTTGGGGTGTGTGGGAATGTTTGTGCATGTGCATGAACATGCATATGAAGATGCAAAGTCTTTCATATTCTCTCTGATACTATCTACACATGGTTAGGAAGGAAAATTTCTGTAGGATGCAGGATGCTACTTATCATTTACTATAGCCTTGGGCTTGAGGAAACAAGAACAATAGTCTTATTTTGATAGATACACAGGCACAAAAATAAAGTCATTCCTTGCCCTAAATTTGGGCTAAAAAAAAATATGGGAAATAGTTTTTTTTTTTTTTTTTTCGCCAGGCACTGCCTGCGAAATCTGAGCAATGACTTCATAACTGAAAAACTTCTATGCCTAATAAACTTCTGTCATGGGCTTTAGTCCAACACCATCCAAGTATACATTGTTCTAATAGGAGAGAAAAAGTTCAGCTCCTTTCAAGGAAAGATGTCCAGGTATTGTCGATAGCAACACTTTGAGAACCTTGTTATAAATTAATGTTTCTTTTCATATAACTGCTATTGTCTTTGGCTCCAAAACAGTTGATTAAGAAATAACTAATCAGAAGAACTTGTAGAATACTTGTACACACAGATTTTTGTTCTGACAGAATTTCTCTCATTATATGATTAACTGGTAGCTTTCACCGAAGGCAGTGAGGGTTGGTGATAGTTTTGCCCTTAGAACAGATAATGTTGATCTTACCTAAAAAAGACTGAAAGATACCTCCAGGCTGATAAACTCCAATGCCCAGGATAATGCATGGTCATATAATTCCTTTTATAAGTCACTGAAACGTTTGCCTTAAAACTTTTAGTCTTTTACTAAAACTCTACCTGGTAACCTCATGTTTGTGGTTAAAACTATCTTCTAATTTCCAGCTTCAATATTCTCATAATTAATTTATCACTTTGTCTTGATTCCTCACTGTCCTTTAGCTTAAACAGCTGTGTTATCTTACTGATATTGAAACTAAGAACACCCTCAATACATTTTTTACAGCAAATACCTCAACCTTTGATTTGTTAAAAATCAAAAATCTTGTTGCTGTCACTTTTTATAGAAAAGGTTTTTAATCTTGTGATCTTCCTAACAGATTTTCTGTATCTTTGTCCCATTCTGAACCTATCTTGCCTGGACACAAACAGCTACTGTTATGCATGGAGCCCTACCAACGATGAATATAAAGGCACTATTATTTCAGTCTCTTTTAGCGGATATATCCTTCCTTCCCTTTTTCACAGACACAGCACATCATCCAGGCTTCCTGTGACTGACTATCACACACAAGTTTTCCTCCTCCTCTGTCATTCTCAGTGAATGAACTCCCAATATTATAGCAGAGATTCTTGTTATTAGTCCCCAAGTGCATGACCTTATAATTTGCACTCTTGAATTTCTTTCCTTTTCTATTGCTTTGGTCCACAAGGTCATTCAACTTTTTAGCTAATTCCCTCCTTATCCAGTCAAAATACAATTTTTCTGTAAGGCACACTGGAACAGAGCAAGCTGTTTGATTATACTTTGGTTGAAGTCCTATTCATTTCTGTGCTCTTTTTTTTTTTCCATTTCCCATTAGCCATGTTCTCTTGTCCCTTATGTTCCATTTAATTACTCTTACCAGGAAGGAAGGTAAAATATTAATTTGGTCTGGAACTATATTTTGATTATCTTTAAACTCTACCTAGTTAACACTGCACGGTATAGTGTTTTTTGTTCCTTGATCTCCCACACAGACACATCTGGCAAATCTGCTATTTGTTTTAACTTTTTCCTCCCCTCCCCTCCCCTCCCCTCCCCTCCCCTCCCCTCCCCTCCCCTCCCCTCCCCTCCCCTCCCCTTCCCTTCCCTTCCCTTCCCTTCCCTTCCCTTCCCTTCCCTTCCCTTCCCTTCCCTTCCCTTCCCTTCCCTTCCCTTCCCTTCCCTTCCCTTCCCTTCCCTTCCCTTCCCTTCCCTTCCCTTCCCTTCCCTTCCCTTCCCTTCCCTTCCCTTCCCTTCCCTTCCCTTCCCTTCCCTTCCCTTCCCTTCCCTTCCCTTCCCTTCCCTTCCCTTCCCTTCCCTTCCCTTCCCTTCCCTTCCCTTCCCTTCCCTTCCCCCTTCCCTTCCCTTCCCTTCCCTTCCCTTCCCTTCCCTTCCCTTCCCTTCCCTTCCCTTCCCTTCCCTTCCCTTCCCTTCCCTTCCCTTCCCTTCCCTTCCCTTCCCTTCCCTTCCCTTCCCTTCCCTTCCCTTCCCTTCCCTTCCCTTCCCTTCCCTTCCCTTCCCTTCCCTTCCCTTCCCTTTCTGTTACAGTTCAATTGAGCTTTCAAAAATCCTCCTTTTACTTCTCTGTATCTTGACCTTGACCTTCTATGCACAGCTCTCTTTACTGATCTCTTTGCTGTATGATTAATCTTAATATGTCAAGACCCTTCTTCAATTTTTTATCTGGAAGTTCCAGAAATCTTCCACACAGGCAAACACAATACTTTTAGTTCTTCTTACCAGTTTCCTTCATTTCTTGGTTCATCAGAGTTCCAGTTCGACACAAACCTTGGGCACCATTCATGGCTGCTACATACAGAGACCTTCCTGAGAGTCGTGAGAGAACGGGTGGTGAACAAGGGATGTTGAGATGCATTTGCAGTGTAACTTCACATAATACCATGCCGTAACAACAGTTCTGGGATTTGAAGATATAAGATTGTAAGAACAACAGACCAAGAACAAGGGAAAAATACTACTAGAGAAGTGTTGGAAATCACTGGCTGAGATACCCTGAGTGAAATGTTGCAGAGCTGCAAGTGAAAGGCAGGCTACTGAATTGCAAATCACAAGTTCTTAGCATCATACAGGGTAAGGCATTAAAAACAGTAAACAACTCAGATTTCTGTTATTGCTGTTGTATTCACTTTCATCTGATGTGTAAGTTTGAGAGTGGTAGGGCTTAATGTTATATATATATATATATATATATATATATATATTTCCTGTTCCTGACCTCATTTATTACGGTGGGTAATATACTATCCTCTCAATAAATGGGTTACTCCTTTTCTCATTAGTATTACAACATATTTTCACCATGTTTTCTCTTTTATTCCTCAGTATTTCTTTTTCTGTTGTTACATCCTCATCTGTCTGATTTTCCTCCAGCTGTACACTAAATCTGTGTGTGAATTTGTACCAGTTTCTTCCAAATGCATCTCATCACTCTTAAAGATCTTTTTTATCAATAGCTTCGTACTCAATACTGAAGGTCCACTCTGCAAGTACTCAGGTAGATAAAATTTCATGTCCTGTGAATACCTCCTATTCACCTTTCCATGACCTTTCCTTAACTGTCCCTAAAAATATTTGTTATTCCTGTTGCATTCCTACACATTATTTAGAAAATTTTCAGAATTTTCTCAGTTGCATTCGTTATAGCTATTCTAACATTTCCATTCATGTTTCTTGTATAATAATATTCCTTTCTATTTTATTATCTTTTTTTTTCTGCCTTGCTGAGTAACTTTACTTTTCTTGATATATTTATCATTATTTTTAATTGCAATCAATTTTGTTTAAATTGTTTAAAAAAAGTTCTTTTTTAGAACTTCAGTAGTTCTTTATTGATACTTATCACACACTTTTTAAAATCAGCATTTTAAATTTACTTGAATGACTAAGACTCCAGCACCAATCCAATTTTCTTTTCTGGCTGACTCAGAGAAGGTATTAGGCATGGAATTCCTCATGAATTGATTTGACTGTGTTAAAGAAAGCAACATTATCTTTATTTCCTTGCCAACTATTGTTTCCCAGGTAGTTTTAGGCATTTTAATCCCACATGACACATGTTTTGTTTTATCACAGTCTTTACTTATCTGTCTTTCCAACACTGCATATTTCCTCTTTTACCTTAATCACAAAGATATTCCTACAGCAGCCAAAACACCAGTGGTCTTTCATCTGATAAAACACCAATCAAGTAACTTATGAACAGACCCGGCAGATCAAAACAGTGGTCTATTTTTTTTTCCCATTGCATTTTCTTTGAGTGCAGAAAATACCAAAATCTCTATAATAATAATAATAATAAATAATAATAATAATAATAGTAATAGTAATAGTAATAATAATAATAAAATGATCACATAATGGCTTGCAATTGCATGCTATTGGGTAGCTTTTTCCAGTGTAGAAAGGCAGTGATATTATCTTGAAGCATGACAGTATACATCTTGCTTTAATACATATGGTATGTATTTTATTGAGCTGAATTGGAGACATTCTTAACAGGAATAAAGATGCTGAATCCTCCTTAAAGCACTGCTCTGCTCCATAACACCTCATGCCAGTGAGTTGCACAGTTTGTGTGCAGGTGGGTGGTTCCCAAAGTCCATGAGGCCAGGCCCACGGTTTGCAGTACTGCTCCATGGCAAGTGGTTAGATTGGGCTGTGGTGTGGTCCAGGAGAAATACTTACACAACTGTGACTGTTAACACATTCTCCTCATTATTATTTTTACAAGTAACATTCTTTTAAAAATTTTTAGATGTTCTTATATAAATATAAATTGAATTTTAGAAATTCTGTAGTCAAGTCCAGTTATGAGAAAAATATTAATTATGTGGTAAATTGTGAGATTTAACACAGACAAAAAGTATAGAGAGTTCATGGATTATGTAGCTTGAATGCTCTGCTATGAAGTCACAAGCCACATCTCAGTCACAATCTTTCAAAACACAAGAGGAGCCCTAAAATACTGGTGCTGAGATACATTGACTTTCTTAATTCAGCCATGATTTCTTTAAGAGCTTTTTCAAAGACCAAATGTTATTCTTTGAAAGACAAATTGGAAACACTGTCTAGAAAATTAGTAGCTTTTCTCAGTGAAAACTGAGTATAACTCAGGGCTAAGTTTATGGCTATGGTTTTTGCAATGTTTTCTGCTTCTTCCAGAGCAGAAAGGGACTCATGAGGACCCTGACAATGAAAGTACACTCTTTACAATAAAATACAGAACAGTTACTCCACCTTATCTATGAGACCTAATCAGTTATTGCTATTAAGTATTTGGGCTGCCATACAGTGTTTGTCAAATTACCCATAAATTTCAAAAGTTCACAGTGGAAGTCCATTATTGGTTTGTATTCATGTTGAGCATCTGCTTAAAATGTTTGTTATCCATCTAATCAGGAAGCAAACTTGCCTCCTGATGTGCAGAATTACTTACTGGTCAAATGCCAAATTGCCATCAAAAGCTAACAGTAAATAATGTACATGATTAGCTTTTAGCTTTTCAGGGAGTGGGTTTTGATCTCAAGCAGTGAGTACCATATGTCTCATTGCCTTGTTGTGTGATCCCTGGAGTGTTTTCCAGAAATTAGCATGACAATATATTTTTATGATACAATTACTTTCTTCTCTGGTTTTCTCTCTGATGTTTTGTGTATCTAAACTTTGCTGCATAAGGTACAGAACATAAGGAATAGATATACATATCTTGCTCATTACAACATCTGTGTAAAATGACAGCATGGGAGCTCTAGAAGTAACATAAGAACAAAGTAGCCATATATCCTTCTGGTACAATCTTCTAGCTTTTGGCAATCTGGCATATAGTCTTCAGGAATGGGAAGAGAACTTTGTGTGTGACAACTTTCGATGTTTTGTTTTCTTGTCGTCTAATCATCTGAACTGCCATTTGGTGGTGAATTTTATAATTTAAATATGACCTCTGTCAACCTCTCTCTCTCTCTCGCTCCCCCTCCCCCACCCCCCTTCTTACAGTGTTGTGAGAGAGCTACTGTCTGGTCACAGGTGTCATTGAGTTAATTTGCAGCAGAGAAGTGTATGCTTGCAATTTTGAAAGACTGGAAAAGCATGAAAAGCAGAAGGGAAAAGCTTTGGATCTTAGTTGATGCCTGAGTTGCTGCACATTGAGTTGGGTCAGGTAGAAGTTCCAGGATTAAGTAGAAATGATGGTTGGTACTTACAACACATAGTACCTCATCTGTTCTGAGGCTGTACAAGGATTTCTCTTCATGGTTGCAGGTTCCAAATTTTTACCATGTGTCAGGTGCTTCAGTCAGAGCTCAAAGGAAAAAGGAAATAAGCGCATTCACCTAGTAGGTTTACAACTGAGGGATGCATAATATTATGAAGTCTGCATGCTATATATGTGTTACTCTAAATGTATGTTTCAGACCTGTTTGTTTTTGTTTTCTTTTTTGTTTGTTTGTTTTTAGGGGGAAAATTAGCAAAATATCTGGCCGATTGCCTGGATACTGTAACTGATGCTATCTATAAAGATCGCTGAACAGTTTTTTTTTCTTTGGTGGTGGTGGTGGTTTTTGGTGGTGGTGGTTGTTTGTTTTGCTGTTTTTTTTATTTGTTTGTTTGGTTTGTTTGTTTGTTTGTCAATTGTTTGTTCATTATTGTGGTGTTTTTTTGTTTGTTTGTTTTTTTGAGTGGAGGCTGCCATTCTCTCCTGACTTCGTATATATATACAAAGAATCTATGTATATATATTCAAATTTGAGCTTATTGGATGGTTTAAAATGTGAGAAAAAATCTGTATAATATCAGAAAGAGGTATGTTTTTATGAATAAAAGATAATATTTAAAAATAGTTTAAGTTTAATAGTTTAATAGTTAATAGTTTAAGCTTAAAAAAAAAACAAAAACTAGCCACATCAGCAAATGAGGAAATTTGTTTAAGGTATTCCAGCAAATCTATGACTTGATAGCTCTGCTAAAGGCAAGTTAAAAATATTTACAAATCTGAAGTAATTTTGTATTTGTACTTGCATTTCTATTAAGAACCTAATAAACAGGAATATAATCTGTGTGATGTTGACTGACAACTATTATGGTCTCTTAAGATTTTTTTTTCATCTATTTGAACTGTTTTTTCATCACTGAAATATTTATTTTGGTGAAATGTATTTTTCCCTTAAAAATCACGAAAGGTTAAAACTGTGGATCAGCGACAGATGTTGATGTGAACGAACAAGCAAAAACTAATAGTTATATATGTACAATTACTTCAGTACCCTCAATATTTCCTACTATACCCACACAACATCTTTTAAAGTTCAGGTTAAATGTCTTGTAAATTAGCAGATTAAGTGAACAAAATACCAAAATAATACAGAAAACTGTTCTCAGCAAAAGACTATTTTTATAACCACAAATTAAAACAGCAGAAGAATAGACATAGTGATGAAAATTTTACCAAAATATTGGGCTTTTTCTCAAAGGTGCTTTCTTCTTTTCCCTTGCTCAAAAGTACTCCATGTGGATGTGATACGTACTACAGAAACAGAAATGAGATAGGAAGAAATCTGTTGTTTGCTTACTGGTATTCTTAGTGACTGTATGGCATGTTTCAGGTATAAGAAAAAAAAAACCAACAACAACAAAAACAGCAACAACAAAACTTGCATTGAAAATCTAAGTCTGTGCTTAAAAATGTGGCTTATATCACCTTATTGAAAAACATACACACCATGTTAATGGATAATATCAGAACAACACTGAACAATGTCAGTTCATGCAGACTGCATTTAGATACTGCAAGATGAAAAGGAGAAAAAAAAAAGTGAAAAAAGGTCAGTCATAAGTATTTTTTTTCTATTTACCAGTACCAACACAGAGTAACACATACCTGAAAACAGACCCACCCTTTAACAAAACTAGAACATTCACAGATGCTACATCAGACACAAAGAAACTGACAGAAAGCTCTTAACTGCAAAATTGTCTGTGAGACATGCTTATCCAATTTTCTCCTTGTGCTTTTCTTCTGCAATGTCCATATCACATCCGACTTTGCACCATGACAGTAAGGAGTCACAGTTCCTCTCGTGCTCCACAATACCACATCCTGGTGTGGTTGCCTGGCCAGCTCTGTCATCTGCTGCTAATTCCACCTGAGATGTAGTGCCCCAGTGCAAGAGAGTGGTGCTAGATCTTGTGTGATGCTGTGCACTGCCAAAGGCCTTGGGGGACCCTGTGTTCACATGGTTGTACTGATATGTGACCCAGCATGAACAATCTTTTACAGAGGCCCTCTGGGAAAATGAGAGCATTCAATAGTGCAGTTACTTCTGAGTGCAGTTACTTCTCAGGGAAACTTTTTTTTCTTTTTTCTTTTTTTTCTTTCTTTTTTTTTTTTCCTCAGATACTGTAATTAAATGAAACTTGTCTTCTCGATATTCACTTTTCAACATCATTTCTGAGCTACACCCAGTAAATTCAAAGAGTTGTCTTGTAACACAACATTGTCACAGTACCTTAGCCATTGAGAGAGATATCACCACCATCTATGGAACCATGGTGAAAACTTGCTTACGCTTATATTTAACACCTTTAGCATCCAAAAAGTCCATTTTATTTTATTTTATTTTTCCAGCGAAGGCAGCTTCTTGTATGTAGTTCCTTATTTTATGAATACTAGTTCTGTGGTTGTGCCACTGTGGGGCTGTGGCTGCAGCAGTGATTACTGTTTGTCTTCACTGCC
The DNA here is from genome assembly GCF_040182565.1 of Anser cygnoides. NCBI lineage: Eukaryota > Metazoa > Chordata > Aves > Anseriformes > Anatidae > Anser > Anser cygnoides. The sequence continues at coordinate 130,713,079 of NC_089874.1, forward strand.
CAGTGTGTCTCTTTTACCACTTATACAAGCAGCCTGATGTTGTGGTGAGGATAGCAGCCAAAGTCTAGCATGCAAAATCCAATATACAGAAGGCAATTCTGTGTGACTGCTTCTTAACATATTAACCTATAATTAGACAAGAGACAGTAAGCTAAGGAAGAGGAGAGGCTTGAAACAGAGCATTGAGTCATATGGAAAGGATAGTTTGTTGCTCCAATAACCTCTCTGAAAAAGTTCACCTTTCCCTTCATGCAAGCACTGAAACGTTTTGTTTTGCAAATCATTTCTTCCTGTCTATGCATCCACTTTCGTACTTCAACAATACTTAGCAACTTTTTACTGGCATAAGCTACTTTTGTACTTCTCTCTACAGATGGTTTTAGTTTACATTAGAATTGTAAAACTGCTGATGATACTTGAGTTCAAACTCTGGGTAGGAAAACTGCGTACACCCTTTCCACACTCAGACCTTTGGGGCTCTGTTGCAGTGTCTCTGAAAGCAAGAGATTTTTACTTGCAAATTATCTTGTGTGCACTTTTACCTTTCAGATTGGTGTGCCAGAAAGCCACGATGAACCTGGCAGTAGTTAGAATTGTAGATCATCAGTAGCTATGTGAGGGATGTCAGGCTGTTCAGATTTACTATAACCTTGAGCTATGCCATATGATCCCAGACAAGAAAAATATAACAATCCTTCACCAGTACTCTCCTTTGCTATAGCTCTATGAAGAACCAGAAGCAAGCTAGGTCTTTGTCATTACTAGAAGAAATTATGTTGCTTAAATTGCTACCTGCATATAGGATGTTATCAGACAAAACAAAGACTATGCAGAATGAGGTGATTTCGTATTTTATTTGCAAAATATATTCTGAAGGAAATTGTAGAAGCTGCTATATTATTATGATGGTAGCACCAGAAGTGCTAGAATTTAGTCCAATGGCAATGTACAGAAGATGAAAAATTGAGACAAATATCTGACAAAGTTCAAAAAAATTTTGGTGTTCTCTTAAAACCATTATTCAATGAAGGCCAATTTACAAGAAATGTAGCAGTCAGGATCAAATGTGTACAGAGGTTTGCATGTAACAGAAATTCAGATGTGTCACCAGGAAACTGCTCCATGGGAATGTGGCTAAAATGAGCTACAGTTAAAGCGCCTTTGTGAATACATACTTTAATGAGATCTGGTTATTTGTAGAAACATAAAGAAGAGGTTATTCACACTGCCTAGCTTCAGGCACATAAATTAGGAGTCTGAACTCCTGTATAGTCAGTGAAGGCTTCTTCAGAGATCTGACCACGATAAGGAATTTAACTTTGATGTTCAAAGTCATCTTCATAATGGGCATATTTGTCATCATTGATTAAAAAGGGAGATCATTCTCACTTAGCTACCTATCTCAACTGTTCACGGTCAGAAGTTGTGAATATCCTCTATCAGATGCTGTAACATCTGATACTCAACAGTTTGCTCATGAAGCAAAAGCCAAATTCCAGATGTGACCACTTGACATTATATTAGGAATGTGTGTTCTGAGACTGTCATTTCAATTTGCATAACTAACAAATAGATTATTTCTTTTATTACTGATAACTAGGTCTAAATGATGTTATTGAAATAAATTGACTCTGCTCTCATGTGGAGAGTGAAAACCACACTTCTTCAATGGGAATATTAATAAGTAATGAAAGAACAGAATTTAACAGACAAGATTTAATTAAAAAGTCATATAAAAGAAGACAGAAGTACGGAATAAAAAGGCAGAGAAGTAACACTAACTAATAAGTGCAAATGAGGTGCCATATTCAGCACTTCAGGAAGGAACAGTGACAGACACAAGAGTGTTTATCTTATTTTGAACCACAAAGAATTACCAACTGTAGCATAGCCATGATCTAGAGGACAACGTTCTTTTATATTTGAAAAGATAATGATGTAAAATCAGAGTTCTGTTAGATTGCTTAAAGAAATGGCAAATTATACATCCAGATACTGTTATTAGTTTCCTGATAATTACAATCAATTCTTAAAAAGTAAGTATATCTTTGAAACTGTATCTGCATACATATAAGATGTTCTATCACAAATAGCTGTTCACCAGATCTGAACCACCGGCTGGTATTCCTGACGATTCCCCTTGACAAAAAGATACCTTCCATTCAGCAAGGAGACGTGCAACGCTCCTTGGCTTGTGTTACCAAATGCAGCATTAGATTAGGCATGAATCGCCAGAGGTCCAAAAGCTGATTTAGTTGAAGAATGTCTGTAGGTCAAGAAAGAATACAAGCTTAACAAACAGATTTGGGAATAGCATCTCATATAGAAGGAAAGGCTGTGAGTAGGCACAGATCTCTCAGAACTGATGAAAATACTGTATTGAGAGCAGCAGTCTGGTGAAGTATGGAAGTTGGATAAGCAGTTGGGTATGGGAATTGTGAAATATAGAAGAAAAAATCACTTATGTTTTCTAGATCATTCTTCTACATATGGAAATATATACATTATAGTTTAAGATTCTTATTAAAAAATCTTAAAAATTAGAAGGACTTTTACCTTCAGTTTCCTTACAGCAATCATTCTACATACTACCAATGTCAAACCACCTTTCCTGCACTTAACGTTCTTTCTCTTATGTGCCATTGTCTCTTAAACTGTCCTAAATATTAGAAGAAACTGCTTTCCTAGCATTTTTAAAATAAATGCATTTTTTATTACACATCTGGAAATAATGCATTATATAGATCTCTCAGATAATTTTTTCTAATGTATGTTTTGGGAACCTTAGAAATTTCAGTTATTTTTATCATGATTAGTTAAGTATAGATGTGAGCCTTGCTGACAGGTTATTTTTCAAAACCTTATCATATGTCATTTAATGGGTGGTCCTGATGTCAGGAAGTGATTGTGAAGGGAAAACCTGGCTGAGAGGAATTAGAGTTAAAATTTGACCAGTGTCAGGTGGGTCACCACATTAATGCTGTGTGGCATTTTATTATGATAATATTATTTTGAGTATATGATCTATTATCATTTATATGTAGTAATTCGGTTGTAAATTCATGTGATATGAAATATTTAGGAGAAAAGAGTACTTGACTCTTTGCATAAGCACTGCTCTGCAACAACTGTAACATCGGTGTGTTATCACCGGTGTGTTATCACCACTATTTTAATCAAAAATCCAAGATACGGCATGCTACAAGCCTCTATAAAAAAGCAAACAAACAAACAAACAAACAAAAAACAACCAACCAACCAAACAAAAAGCTCTATCCCAGTCAAAACAATGACCTATGAAAACAAACAGCAGAATTCTGGTTTACTAACTTCAAAGGACATAAAATCAGTAATATTTGAGGACTAGCTCCTTTTTTTCTTTTATTATTAAACCAATATGATTTGCACAGGGGAAATTAGAAGGACTTGTTATCTCCCCTTTTTAACCTTGCATTAGCATGTGGGGAAGTTACAGTTCTCGTTCATTAGTAATAATAGAAGCAGACAGTGGTATCTTTCCTTTTTAGCACTTAGGGGTTGACACAATTGTTCCTCTCAACAATCCTACTAAATATATGTCTCAATTGTGCAATCATGCTGTACAATCCATGGGGTCCTTTGCATGATAAATGCCAGAAAGCTGAGGAAGCCTTCTAGATCCCTGTCCCCCACAAGATATAGACTGTAATTCCAGGAACTCCACTGCATTTTGTACATTTCACAGCTCCTCTGTAGTCAGTGCATGGTACAAACTGATTAAAATGAAGCCACATCAGATTTCTTTTCCAAAGGAAACAAATCTTGAGTAAATGCTGTTGCTTTCACTTGGTTTGCACTAAACTGCCTCAGTAGGACCAGTCACAAAAGGCTATATGTCTCATAAAGCTTATCCTCATATTGGTCAGGTACCATACTGCTGCAAAGATGCCAAGACCTCAAAGCTCTTATCATCTATATCAACAGAGATCTGCTCCTTTTCCTTCTTTTTCTATCTTTCTCTCTCTCTCTCCTTTTTTTTTTTTTTTTTTTTTTTTTTTAGGCAAGGAGGGACTCTGGTGTGAAAATATTACAGTCCATACCCTCTGTAACTGTCTTGTTTGCATATATAAATATTGCTTCTTTAAGAAAAACAGGCACTGGCAGCAGTGTAAGAATGTACATTTTAGTATTTGCACACATACAGATATCAGTCTGTTTAGAGTGAGAAGGCTGGAGAACAGGCACACACAACTGGCACAAAAGGGAAGCTGACCTTTCAGTGTTTACCCTGGTGGTGTTTTCAATGGCACCCACCTGGCTGACGTTGGCGACACCATTTACGAAAGTGCCAATGGACTTTGCAAATCTGAAAGCTCCTTTGCAAGACATTTACTATATGGTTTGCTTGAACTTCCTTTTCTGGAGTTTCACATTCTGTAAGCAATTAATTTTGTTTTATAACATATATATTCAGAGGACAGGTCAGTGTCTTGATGCATATAACCTGTACTCTGTTAAAGGTTCTGTGCCTTCAGAGTAGCAACTTGAATCCTCACGTACCTTCCTGCTGTAGCTGGGGTTGTGTGGGCTTGCAGTTCTCCGCAACAACTATGGATGCAGAGGTGGAATTACTGGGTGCAGAAAACTGGAGTACAGAGTACTCATGAAATGGGAGATTCCTAGGAAAAAAGGAGTTCTCTAATAAACATCCCTTTATATTTTCCAGCCACCTGTATACCCATACCCATACTGCTGCCAAATATAAGATTTTTTTATTGCATAACCCACACTACACAAGCAAAAAGGTGGAAATGAACTGTATATCTGCTTAGAAAAATATGCCCAGTTATTCTGAGAGTTGAGGTAGGAAGTTAGGGAAATTATGGAGAGAGAGCTCCTGAGGAAGAGAAGAGTTGGAGTTTTCAATATCAGGTAGGTATTATGCAATAGCAAAGTTGAAGAGGCAGAAAATAATGGGCTGGGTCTTGCTGTGAGGAAGTGAGAATAGGGGTCTGTCTGACTGCTGTTGGAAGGACACCACAGAAGTGTGGAGGAAGCAGGGAAGCATAAGACTGGGACAGAAAGAAGTGGAGAAGAGAATTTGGTGCTTGGCTGATCTCCTTAAATCAACATTTGACCCTGTTAAGTTTAAAGAAGAAATGAGGGAAGAACACTTCTTCCTGCACTGCCTGCAGCAGGCAGAACTGCCATTCTTACACTTATGATCATATCCTTCTCCCCTTGATACAACCAAATGTGCTACATGGAACGGTTCCCAAAGCTATCATTGCCTCAAAACCAGACACAGTCACAGACCTTTTCCTGATACACGAAAATAATTTACCCAGTGTGAGGAATAAGTATTTAGAGGTACTAACATTGAAGGCTATGCACTGAATTCTAAATGACTGGCAAATAAGCTATTAATTAAAATAGAAATTGATTCCATCTTGTGGGATTTAAGGAGAAATAAGATTCTCACTAGGTCTCTTCTGAGTGTTCTTTTAGTACAGCTAAAGGCAGTATTTTAATTTTCAAATAATCCAACCCTATAATTAAAGTTACATTTTTGTCACAAATTTTAAAATATTAATGAAACTTGAATAAGTCTGGCTGGAGTGCTCCAGGGCAAAATATAGAAATATGTTAACGAGTACCTTCTTCAAAGATCTGCTTATGAAAAAGCCATATTCCAACTGACAAAGTTCATTGGTTTAGTTGTCCTTTGTGATTCTAATTAAATCTTTCTTTATTAATCAATTTTTAAACCATTCCTTCCTTTCATGAGCTGGTGGAATTATATATTTAATTACTCTTATCTGGAAATATAATAATAATAAAGCATAACAATCCTAACATCTTTGTCTTAAACACTGTGTTGATTTTTCCAACTAAAATGTGTTGCTATAAAAAAACAAGGTGATATGTAGGAAGACATAAATTAATTCTTAATAAGTGGAACATATCTGTCCATGCTGGTATAATTTATAAAGGCCCTGTTCTTGCACAGCAGGATATGAGCAATTTACATAGAAGAAAAATAAATTACTAACAACCTATAACAGAAGAATTAGCATGCTCAGACATACCAAAATAAAATCAGAACTAAATATGCTTACTGATGTTTGAATAGTTCTATACAGAGTATTCAAGTTGCATTATCGGGATGTGGGGAAATATAATTTCACCTGACCTCTAGACTGTGGTATCATGAGATAGAAAAGGACTCCGACACTAATTCAGAACTGTAATAACTAAATACTAAAAATTTCCTGTGTGACCCATATCCCTGTACAAGTTCAGATTTGTATGGAAAAAAAAATAAATTGCAATAAATGTGCTGTATCATCTAAAACTATTCTGTGCTCTAGATGTACTAGCTGTATCACAAACATGACCTTCATTACTTCCTTCATTCCTTTGGATTCTGGTGTTCCTGGGGGATCAGTGGAACACCAGATCAGTGTTCCTACGATCAGTGGAATTACGATGCCTTTCTCTGGTTTTGCTCAAATTAAAAATACAGGATTGAAATGAAGCAAGGCCCAATACATCATTATGCATTTCACTTTCAGATCTATTATCTAAGAAAACAGACGTTGGATGTATAGTCTGACCTAAGCAGAAGTGCTGGATGCACTGGATCTCTAGGAGAAAGGTTGCATCCAAGAAGCTACTTACTACGCAGGCATGGGTAGTGTAAGATATTGCAGATATTGATGCAGATGATTCAGTATTGACACCTGAATGTGTTTCACAGACTGGTGTCACTGTGAGCCCCGTTTGTTGTTTTGTTCCAGTCATAAGAATCATAGAATCATAGAATATCCCGAGTTGGAAGGGACCCACAAGGATCACGGAGTCCAACTCCTGGGTCCTCAAAGGACCACACCCAAAAACCAGACCATGTGTCTGAGAGCATTGTCCAAACGCTTCTTGAGCTCTGACAGGCTCGCTGCTGTGACCACGGCCCTAGGGAGCCTGTTCAAGTGCCAACCACCCTCTGGGTGCAGAACCTTTCCCTAACCCCCAGCCTGACCCTCCCCTGTCCCAGCTCCATGCCGTTCCCTTGGGTCCTGTCGCTGTCCCCAGAGAGCAGAGCTCAGCGCCTGCCCCCCTGCTCCCCTCGTGAGGAAGCCGCAGGCCACCAGGAGGCCCCCCTTCAGTCTCCTCTGCTCTGGGCTGAGCAAACCAAGGGACCTCAGCTGCTCCTCATACGTCTTGCCCCTAGACCCCTCACCAACTTCATTGCCTTCTTTTGGACATTCTCTAACAGTTTTGCGTTCTTCTTATACTGCATCACCCAAAACTGCACACAGTGCTCGAGGTGAGGCCTCACCAGCACAGGGCAGAGTGGGACAATCCCTTCCCTCAACTGTCTAGTAATGCCATGCTTGATTCACCCCAGGGTACGGTGCGTGCGTGTGTGTGTGTGTGTGTGTGTGTCTGTGTGTGTGATGTTTGATTTAGAACACAAACAAACACATAACAAGGACAAAACAGACCCAAGCATTTCTGTCAGCAGGAAAGTCAAACGTCTATGCCTTTCACCACTTCTAGCTCTGGGGTCAGGACATTCCTGCCTGCTATACTTCTCATCCTCTTAACCTGTCATGTGTCTCTCCCTGCTCACTTATAACACATCTGAACTCGCAGGATTTGGATCACTGTGTTAGTATTAGTTCAAAGTACCTCACAGCCCTGGTCATACCAGCGCTATGTAACTCACAGCAGTTCTGAGCTGCTGTTTCCCACAGAAAGGAGCCTTCAGTTCTAGCAGAATGGTAGTGCTGCCAATTCCATCTGACAATACCACTTGAAATTACATTCTGTCACCATCTGCCTTACTGCAGCTATGAAGGATAAAGCAGGCAATCATTAAAAAGACATCAGGTCTGACAGAAGTGGTTCTCCACTTTCCTTCCATTAAGCAAAACGCAGTTTTCACGTATCATCATGCAACCAAAGCCAGTCTGGAATTTGCTGGCAATATAATGTCTGGATCTAGACTTGGTGGCTTCTAGATACCTACAGTACCTTACTCTCTGCCAATGGGACTTCTAGTTTGTTCAGTGGCTAAGAGAGCTCAGCACAGATGTCTGTATCACCTTCCCCAGCCAGTAATCATCTATTCATCTTGGCAGGGTGAACTATTTCACCAGTCATTGCTCTTCTTATATTTTCAAATGTTTTTAGTGGGGAGTAGAATTGCAGGCCCTCCAGATGTCATCACTGTTAAAAGGTATTAGGCTGATACTTGCAGATTGCACATGCTACAGCTGTGAACACTTTAAGCTGAGCACCTACAAAGTTTACAAAATGATCACCACCAAATTAATAATAGATACATCTCTGTGGGTCTTGTGGCATAGACGGCTTGGGTAACCTTCAGCATGTAAGGGTGTAGGTCTGTAGGTAACAGGATAGCTAATCTTCATGAGGTGGAAGTGGGTTCTGACTATGTATCGCAGCTAAGGTTGGCCATTTATAGGTCAGGAGCATGGGAACCTCTGTACCTATATGTTGCTGAAACAGTACAGGTGTTGGAGGACAATAAATAGTGATGCTGGGGCCCCATGCTGGCATCACACCCAGGTTTTGTGATGAGTTTGCTGCTCTAGGCAAAGATGAAACAGTGCACAGATAGAGGCACACTGGAAAGAGATTGATTGCTTCTGTGTGTTTTACAGAGCCCCAGTCACTGCCAAGAGGCCAAGTCCCCCCCCACCTAAGAACAGAGATTCCTGGTGGCCAGTGAATAAATGCCTCAGTGGTGAGTGGAGGTGTTGGTGACACAGTGGTGACAAAAATGCCAGTGAGGCCTTTCCAGATAAGAGATCCACAAATGAAAGAACAGGATAGGAGTTGTTTCCTGCAGCACTCTGTGCCTCTGTAGCCAACTCTATCTCCTGGGCCTTCATTGAGCCATAGTCACAGGCCCACAGTTACCTTCCCTGGTGATTCAAGATTTTTTTCCCTCCTTATTGAGAAGGTGCTAGGCCCAGGATTTAAACTCAATGTTTTTATCTCTCTCGCTGAGATATCAGGCTAGAGGATTTGGACACAAAGCCACTGGGAATATATAAAGAGAAAGGATCCCTCAGTTTATCCATATGTCTGTGTCTCAGGTTTGTGCAAGACAACCTGATCGAGGAAGGTAAAAACTTGCCTTAAAAAAGAAACATAAAAACCCCTACGCACTCAGGAGAAGCAAAGAGAAAGGTGAAGCAAGAAAGGAATAGGATAGAAGCCAACAGAGGGGACTTTTCTCTGCCCTTTCTTTTGCAAGATGGGATTAACTGAGAACTCTTGGTGTAGCAGAAGAAATCATTCCTGGAAAAGAGGAGGCCTTGCTGCACTGACATGGTGAAAATGCAACTGTAAGGAGAGTCCTTGGATCCTGCTGTGTGGGATGGTGCCGGGGTGCTACTCCAGGCCGAGAATGGGAATCTCTGGGGGTAAAGTTTGTGTTGTCAGCAGAGGCAGTGGTTGCAGCAGTTCAGATGGTCAATGTTTGATTCTTTTACTCAGCACCAGATGGGGCAGTGGGGATCTCCAGTTCCAGAGCTGTTGTGGCCAGCATGCCCCACAATGAACACAGGAAGTGGGGCAGGGCTTGTCCTCCCCTAGCTGACCACTGCTGGGCTGCAGCTCAGCCTCTAAGGGGAACAGACAGCAGAAAGTGCATCACCTGTGCCCCTTGCACAACATCCTCCATTGCTGGTGTTGGGAGAAAGAGCACTGGACTAGATGGACCATTGGTCTGAGCCAGTAGGGGACTCTTTATGTTCTTCATCTATTCTCATCATTCAAGTACTTCCTATGCTTAGGTTTAGATGTTCAGAAAAAATAAATGCTTTAAACTACCTAAACTTCATAGCACATCTGTGATTTGGTGCCGTTCAATTGAGACAAGCAAGATGGAATTTACACCAAGGCTGGGGGTGTATTTGGGAAGTGGAACAAAATGAAAAACAAAACTAGATGTCTCAGATCATTGTCATTGAAAAGGTCTTTGTCCAGGGAAATACTTCTAGACAGATTCTCATTTTCAAAAATCTTTCTCTCTTTTTATCTTGACTGCTTGCTGTAATTCATATATTGATAAAGATGCTACTTTTAAGAATAATCCTGAAAAACCCTGAGATTCCCATCTCACTTTAGAAAAGCTGATATGTTCTGGGGATGGCTAAGTCAAGCCATTTCTTTTCCAGAGAGTAAAGAAAGAATCAATGACTTTCACAGCATCAGACTGTAAACAGGACTGTGCCATTGCAATTACACAGTTAAATTAAATGCTCTGTTCTGTCAAGAAGGGATGCAAACTTCGATTGTTCCCTCAAACACACAGTTCAACTAACTCATACAAATAAATTTATAACTAAACTCCCAGCTACATTATATATATATATATATATAAACAAACAAAAAAAATGCATAAGTACATGCAGTTTAGCACTAGGTTTTGTTCTGTGATTCTGTTCAAAATTTATCAGAACAGATCTACCCATCTTAGATTAAAAGATGTTTTTGGAGAAAATTCTCCAATCCTGCCTCTGAAGCAATACTGTGGATACAAGAGCTACATTTATTTCAGTTAAGTCATTTTATGGGGCAAAGAGCTGGAGACAATAAAAACCACCAACAAAGTTCCCAGTCCTATTCCAAATCAATCAGCAGCAAAGGACTTGGAACAGAATGTTTCTGAGACAGAACTGCAAAAACTATCCTGAAGGCCTGAATTTGTTGGAGCTCTCTGGGTATATCTGTTAAGGCAGGAAAGAACAGCAAGCTTATAACCCCCTTAGCAAAACAAACAAACAAACAGAGAGAGAGAAACACTGCTTGAGACTGAGCAGAAACAGGAGACTAAATCCACAAGATATCATATACCTGCCCCAATTAGTTTTTATTTCAAATACATTAAATGCAAATATTGGTTTTCAGTGTGGTTTCTTTTACCAAAAGTGCCCTCATCACTGGGTTACAAAAGCATTACTACACATTTTCCTGGCTCCACGCATACTTGATTATTTTGTGAAACAGAAGTGACAGAGCGAATGCCATCCTGACACACTGTAAAGTACACTTTGGCAGAATTAATCAAGTACAATCAGATACAAATAGTTTTAGAGAGGGGTGGAAATTGAAATCTGCTGTTTCAGATGCTGACTGATTATCTTCTGTGTACTGTGTAAAAGAAAAGGGAGTGTGTATTTATCTTTTTTTTTTTTTATTATTAAATGAACAATCATATTGAAAACAGAAGTATATCGGTTAATATCTAAATAGTAAGACACTATTTCTGCAAGAGTGCAATTGTTCTTCATTTCAGGAGTTTTTCTGTTTGGTAAACAAATTACTTTTTGATCCTTAACAGCCAAGGGGGGAGTAAATTAACTAGTTTTGTAATAAACAAAAGTTCTGAAATCAGAACAATTTCTTGTTTCTTTCTTCTAATATGTATTATTAAAGAAATTTAAATCATGACCTTTTAAAAATATTATTAATATTTGTTTTCTTAATGATAGCTTGCCTTCCACTTACCCCAGCTCCCCAGTGACCTGTAGCTCTGGCATCAAGAAGCACTTTACTGTGTGATTGATGGAACACAGGCATAGGCTGCCCAAAGAGGTTGTGGAGTTTCCCTCCTCGGAGATCTTCTAAAACTGCCTGGACATGGTCCAGGATGACCAGCTCTAGGTGGCCCTGCTTGAGCAGGTGATTGGACCAGATGGCCTGCAGAGGCCCTTCCAACCTCAACCAGTCCGTGATTCTGTGATTTCTCCATTGACTGAAAACTTTCTTAGATTTCTTCTTAGTTACAGAATGTTAATTACTGATACCTTTTGTTTATTGTTGATCTTGGACAAAATAAAACAAAAAATAAACTGTTCTTAATCTCAATTAGATACAAAGTAGAAGCTCCCCTAAGAAGAAATAATTGCTTCCAACCACTGTGAATAGGCAATAATGGACCTGGACAAGCTTAAGAACTGGGCCATGTGAACCTAATGAGGTTCAACAAATCAAATTGCAAGGTGCTGCACCTGGGCCAGGGCAATCCTGAACATGAGTACAGACTGGGAGAAGAACTTATTGAGAGTAGCCATGCAGAGAAGGACTTAGGGGTTCTGGTGGATGAAAGTTCGACGTGAGCTGGCAGTGCACGCTTGCAGCCCAAAAGGCCAACTGCATCCTGGGCTGCATCAACAGAGGAGTGGCCAGCAGGGCAAGGGAGGTGATTGTTCCCCTCTGCTCTGCCCATGTGAGGCCCCACTTGGAGTGCTGCATCCAGGTCTGGGGACCCCACAAGAAGGATGTGGATGTGTTAGAATAGGTCCTGAGGAGGGCCACAAAGTTTATCAGGGGGCTGGAACACCTCTCCTACGAAGAAAGGCTGAGAGAGCTGGGCCTGTTCAGCCTACAGAAGAGAAGGCTCCAGGGAGAACTCATTGCAACCTTTCAGTACTTAAAGTGGACTTATAAAAAAGACGGAGAGCAGCTCTTTGCTCAGTCAGACAAGGACAGAACAAGGGGGGATGATTTTAAACTAAAAGAGGGGAGATTTAGATTAGAGGTTAGGAGGAAATTCTTCACTCAGAGGGTGGTGAGGCACTGGAACAGGTTGCCCAGATGTTGTGGATGCCCCATCCCTGGAGGTGTTCAAGACCAGGTTAGATGAAGCCCCGAGCAATCCAATCTAGTGGGTGGCGTCCCTGCGCATGGCAGGGGGGTTGGAACTAGGTGATCTTTGAGGTCCCTTCCAACCCAAGCAATTCTATGATTCTATGATAACGACTTTCATGCAAACATTGCATCCAAATTTTAAAATGAAACATTTAAAACTAGTAGCGTAAAAGTAAAATCTTCATGCTACCTATTCACAACCTAACTATAAAAAGTTATGTTCAAATAGTTGTTCTTAAAATCATTCTGTGACTTTCATATAACTTAAAATCCAGTTTAGATTTGACTAGTCCATTTACTCTCACAGACAACTGTCATTTCTTTTTAGTCACTTATATGAAATAGCTGATGAAGACTATGCAGGTTTTTTTATTTTTTTATTTTCTTGCCAATTTTTGCTCTCCATCATAGTAATGGATAATACATGATAACAGATATGGCTCTTTCCCAAAGGCCACTAACAGTGACGTGCTATGAGTATCTTTGTTTATTGCTGATCTTTTAAATATTTTTCAAACTTCTCTGAGAGACAATGGGAAACCATAATCTTTGTGAATTCTGCTGGTGAACTACCGAACAGAACGTTGCACAAACTGTACTAGAGAATGCATAGTAATGCTTGTCAATAAAAGGAAATGTTTTACAATGTTACCTGGTGCATGGAAAGTGCCCAGGCACTTCTGTGGTTTCTGATATGCTAGATTATATGGGATCTTTATACATCTTTCTACCTGGTAAATCCAGCCATAGGAAAGCTATGTCCTTTTTTTTTTTTTTTTTTTGAGTTGTGCCTCTGAATTACCAATTTAACTCTGGTCTTTGAGAATAAAACAGTTCATAAGGTCCTCAACAATGGATGTGACCAAGACATTTTATTTTCAGCTGAAGGAAAGCAGCTATCAAAAGATATTGCAACATTAGAATAATTTTGTTCTGGATAAAGGTTTCCCAGCACACAGAGAATGGCACAAATACTGCCACCCATCCTCTCTTTACTTCTTTCATTGTCCTTGCCAGAAGCCTTTTGTGGCAGTTTTTAAAACCTGATGTTGTGGTTTAACCCATCAGACAGCTAAGCACCACACAGCCATTTTCTTACTCTCACCCATTTGGATGGGAGAGAGAATCGGAAAAAAGGTAAAACTTGCGGGTTGAGATAAAGACTGTTTAATAGGATGAAAAAGGCAAGTAGGAAAAAAAATAATAAAGTTTGCAAAACAAACAAAGCACAATGCAATTGTGTACCACCCACTGACTGATGCCCATCTCCCAGCAGTGGAAGTCCCTGCACCCAGCCAGCCCTCCCAGTTCTATTGTTTCTTTGGCCAGTCTGGGTCAGCTGTCCTGTTTCAGCCCCCTCCCCGCTCTTTGTGCACCCCTAGCCCCCTCGCTGGCAGGGCGGTGTGAGAAGCTGAAAAGTCCTTGCGTCTGTGTAAGCACTGCTCTGCAACATTTATAACATCGGCATGTTGTCAACATTATTCTCATCCTAAATCCAAAACACAGCACCATACCAGCTACTGGGAGGAAAATTAACTCTATCCTAGTCAAAATCAGGACACCTGACCACACAGAAAATCGAAAAACTGTAGGGGCATTTTGGACAAAAGCTTAAGGGTCTGAGCACACTGTCTCCATTTTAACCACCAACTTACAGATGAATATATGTATATTTCTATCTCTACCTATATTTAATTGCAAAGGAAACAGAGCCACAAAAAACAAAATCCTATCAGACCACGCAGGATTATGGTGGGCATACCCCAGCAAGGGAGCATTCAAGAACCTGCTCCACATCAGAGACTGAAATTTGAAAATGGGTCTCTGACCTTACAGGCATGTCTCCTGAAGTCTCCCGCTTAGCCGCTTTTGTGGAAGTCTGGAGCAATTTACCACAGGATTAGCCAGCTTTTTTTTTTTTTTTTTTTTTTTATATCAAGTAGAAAATCAAAGGTATATTATTGAGTAAAGATGTTTAAAAGCAACAGAAAGATGGTCTGGCTTTTGTTTCTTCCTTCTGTTTTTAATTAAAAGTCTAGCTCTTATAATTTAGCAGATTTGCTAAATATATGCTTATATGTAGTAGAGTCTTTCTCACTGTCCTTCTTAATTGTTGTTGTCACTCTTCCTTAACCTAATTAAACACATTTGGGGGTCCTGTCTGTTATTTCTATTAGGAAAACAAATTGATGATGAAGTAAAATATCTTTCATTCAGTCCTTTGTTTATTTACAGTGACTGCTGGAATTCTGTCTCCTCAAACCCAGAAAGGCTCAAACATCAGAAGATACTCTTCCCCTCAAAACTGAAAGCATTTTAGCCAAAGTTTATGCTACAAATCATCCCTTCTAGGATTTTCTCAGTACCATATTCTCAGTGCTAATCCAGCATGTACATAGTGCCTCCTTATTGATTTCTTTCTTTTATTTTTATTTTTATTTATTTTTATTTTTTTTAATGTTTCTGGTGCATCTATTCAGGAAACAGTTACTCAATCAGTCTGCATATACCCTGTCTGCATGTGCCTTTGGGCAGGGAGGATGGTTAGTTTTCATTTCAGGAGATGTAATGGTGCCCAACTGTTTATTATAACAATTTTAAATTATGGATGGTAGCTATACCCTCAGTGTTAAGAGGTTTAAACCAATCCAGAATAATGCAAATGGAGAAAATGGTCTCCCCCAAGTGGATTAAGACAACAGATTTAGGCAATCACATTTATTATTTGCATATACACAAAATTAGTGGATAGGTTAAAATCTCATTTGCCAAAGTCACAACATTTTAATGTGGTCACAAACCATACTGCCATAAACTAAATATAAAGGTCATAATCACAGAATGTAAAGGGTTTATTCACTGACTAATAAATTAACTGATCCCCCCAAAAAAATCAGTTTAAATGAGACGTATTTCTTTTTTGAATTAGTACTTATTTAATTCATTCTAAAACCTGCATTATGATATAATGATAAGATCCTCAGTCTGACAAGGAACAAATATGATCACATGCTTTCTAAAAAGTGTTATGAATAATCAGAATAAAAGACAGAAGATGATGTTTGAGGTATATTCTATAACAGGTTCAGCAGGTGTCCAGTGTTGACATACAGGGGCAACTACTGCACTTCCCAGCAATTGATGGGAACCCCATAAATATCCTCATTCCCTTAGATATATATATATATATTTAATTCAGTTTCTTGGATGTGATAATATGTAACCACAATCAGATACAAACGTAAACTTTTTCTGCTGCTTTCTAATGAAATAGCACTTGTACTGGTACAAAGAATAAACAGCGTAATAGGGTACATATTCTTTATTAAATGTTGATAGTGAAATTGTGCCGCAATGGTATAGAGGCTATGTCTTGGCCTCCAGAGATCTAAGTAACTACAACAAAGAAGACAAATAAGATGTTAAATATTACAGAAATCCAGAACTGTTTTGTAGACTTTATCAAGTTCTTTTAATTTCTGGTTTCCATCATCTTTCAAAATTTTTTTTTTTTTTTGATGAACAGACTGTAATAAGGCTCGTTCTTCTGTACCAAAAATGACAGATGTTCACAGAATCATAGAATATCTTGAATTGGATGGGACTCACAAAGATTATCAAGTCCAACTCCTAGGTCCACAAAAAAAAAATCCTAAAATCAAACAAAATTTCTGAGAACATTGTCCAAACACTTCTTGAACTCTGACAGGCTCGCTGCTGTGACCGCGGCCCTAGGGAGCCTGTCCCCGTGCCAACCACCCTCTTGGTGCAGAACCTTTCCCTAACCCCCAGCCTGACCCTCCCCTGTCCCAGCTCCATGCCGTTCCCTCGGGTCCTGTCGCTGTCCCCAGAGAGCAGAGCTCAGCGCCTGCCCCCCTGCTCCCCTCGTGAGGAAGCCGCAGGCCACCAGGAGGCCCCCCTTCAGTCTCCTCTGCTCTGGGCTGAGCAAACCAAGGGACCTCAGCTGCTCCTCATACGTCTTGCCCCTAGACCCCTCACCATCTTCATTGCCTTACTTTGGACACTCTCTGATAGTTTTACTATCTTCTTATGCTGCATCACCCAAAACTGCACACAGTGCTCGAGGTGAGGCCTCACCAGCTCAGAGAAGAGTGGGATAATCCCTTCCCTCAACCAGGCAGCAATATTAAGGCATCCTCGTGCATAAACCCTCAAAAACCATTGTGTATTCAGCTGTGTGGTGGCATTTTACCTTGGGCAGCTTTGCTAGCTTTGAAAAAGTTTAGCTCCTGATACTCTGGTGATGTGCACCTCAACATTAAAAAAAGAGTCATAAAGAGCAACCAATATAGAGCATAACAATATTGTGTATTGTTGTATTTATAGCACCTTGCAACACAGGTTACATTCAAAGTTTTAGTGGAAATTATAACTAAAACTGAGAAATAAAGAGTACAGTGAGAAGCACTGCGTTACTTGCACAGCATTGTTTCTCTTGGGCCCATGAATTTTGGAATCATTTATAGAGACGGTCTGAAGCCAGCTGGATTCTGATGAATTTTAACCTCAGCCTCTCAATTGCTGAAAATGAAAATACAGAAAACTTTCATAAGCTGGTACAGCAGCCCTGTGAAGACTGGAAGCTGATCAATCCCACTGTTAGCAAAATGCAACAGATTATACTAAATAAATGAAACATTGTCCCTAGTAGCTAGCTAAAAAAATAAAAAATAAAAAATAAATTAGGATGTAAGACTTTGATAAATACAATGCAAAAATACACCTCTGATGCCTAGCCTTGGTGGAAACAGAAATGAGTGGTTACAAGCTTTTGAGTTCTACTTCATAAAGAGATGCCTCACGCAGTTGGTCTGAGGCTGCAGCAGAATTTCTGCCCCGAAACCTCCTGCCACATTCACACAATCCGAGCTCGTGTGAGCATCCAGCTTTTCCTCCTTGCCCTACTTCAGCAGGAGCGAAGAGGCTCAGCATCCTCTCGCCAGCCGCCGACGGATGGAGACGGCAGGGGCCGGGGGGGCCCCTCTCGACCTTTTCTGGGAGACAGCTTTGGCGGGACGGAGGCCAGCTCCTGGCGGGAGGCAGAGCTCCCGGCCGCCCAGGTGAGGCCGGCTGCGGGTGCGGGAGCCGGGGGCGGGCGCGGAGCCCGGGGCGCGGAGCGCGGCCCGCCCCGCGGGGTGCCGGGGAGGGGTGGCCGCCGCGCGTCAACGCCGCCCGCGATAAATGCCCGGCGGGCCGGGAGCCGGGAGGAAGCGTCGCGGAGCTCCTGGGGGAGGCCGGTGGAGGGGGAGTGAGGCGTGAGGGCGCTCAGTGGCACCGAGCGGTCCCCAGCCGTGCCCGAGCGGTCCCCAGCCGGCTCCCTGGCTCCGACGCGGGCCCGGCGGAGCGAGGAGGCGGCCACCGCCGGAGGGGTAAGGGCGGCGGTGGCGGGGGGCGCCCGGGGGCTCCCGCAGCACCCACCCCGGGGGTGCAGGGCCGGGGCGGCGGCGGCGGGGAAGGAGAGCCCCGCGCTGCCCCCTCCCCTCTTTTTGTTTTCTGCCCAGCGGAATTCTCGCTTTTATTTATATATATATATATATATATATTTTTTTTTTTTGCCACCCAAAGTGAGGAAGGCACCGTGGCTTTCCGGCCCGAATCGCTCGGTCGCGTAACAGGCGGCGCTGGCATATTGCGTTCTCGGTTGTAGTGCTGCTTCTTTTTTTTTTTTTTTCTCCAAAGAGTTGTCCGCGCTTTTTCTTTGTTTGGTGAATAGAATAACCCCAGCGCCCCCCACATTTCCTTGGCAGAGTTGAATGACTCTAGTTATATTAGGTACTTTGGAATCATAAAATAAAAGCTGTAATCACAGTTGTATTTTGGAATGCACCAAGAGGGGATATTTTATGTCAACTTAATTGTGTTTTCATTTTGCATTTTGGCATGGAATGCAAGCCTTTTAGCTTTTTTGTTTATAAATTCCAATACTGGATGGCTGCTTATCTACTGTCTAATCTTCATTGAAGTCTAGGTTCTTTTAAGTAAATAGAAAAAGCATACTTTTTTGTATGCAGACATTGAAATGTGAATGCCAGTGTGGTATACAGAAGCGCTTGAACAAACTGAAGTCCATATGCTAGAAGATAAGTTATCTAAGCAAACAGCAGTGTGTACTGATAACTGTAAATGACATATAGAGTTCTGGTTTCTTCCTTTAAAACAAGAGTGGCAAACTCTATACAAACTACAGTTTGACTTTTGTTGCTTAATAAATTCATACAGGCCAGTGCTTCAACCTCCAAATTACGTTACTCTCTGTCTTCTGCATTTGCAGCCAACAGACCTGGAAGAAAGACTTTGTCGTGGAGCTAACTCCTGAGCATTCCAAGATCATTCATCATGAAGTATGTAGTACAGGAATGGCTCAGAGTAACTGCCTTACTATTCATAGCTCAAGCAATTTCTGCAATGGTTCTTCCCAATGCCACGCTCTTAGAGGAACTTTTGGAAAAGTACATGGATGAAGATGGTGAGTGGTGGATCGCCAAGCAGAGAGGGAAAAGGGCTATCACAGACAGTGATATGCAAAGTATCTTGGATCTTCATAATAAATTACGGGGTCAGGTGTATCCACCAGCTTCCAATATGGAATATATGGTAAGGAAAAACTGATAGTGACATGCAGAAAGAAATGTTCATAGAATAGTTACTGTCGTTTTATAAAGCAACATACTTTCAGTCTTAGCTTGCTTCATTGCACCTATGAAGTGCTTGTTCGTTTTTTGTTTTATTTGTTTATTGTACAGGGGTGAACTGTAAGAAAAATGGTTGTTTGTGGATCCTGTCATATTCTACTGATATCAGTGGGTTTAAACTATCCTAGCTCTCCTGAATTTAACTATCAATTCCTCAGCATAAGGGACCAATTTCCAAAATTGCTTTATTCAAAATAGTTGATTATGACCTATGAAGTTGCCATCTGAGAAAAGTACTGAACTATGAAGCTTCAAAATAACATGGATTCTCTCCCATGCTTCTAGGATGGAGTTTCTGAGCAAAAAGAGGCTCCTATAAACAAGAAAATCTTCTATTTGAGTTGACATGTACTACTAGACTGGAGTTCCGTATGTTCCTTATTTCATAGATTAATAATGTAATACATAATTTCTATTTGTGTGTTTTTCCTTTAAGAAACCTCTGTTTTGTTTTGTTATTTGTAGACTTAAATCTCCCACATTTTTGAACTTTAATTTTATGCTATGGTTTAAGAATAACTATATCTCTCCTTGCTAATTAGATCAGAACAGGTCATTAGAGCTTTTAAGAAGTTCAGAGTTCTGACAAGGATGGGCATCTTTTCTTGTTTCTGCAGGAAAAACTCAAATCTTCATATGTCCACGGCGTGTATTTGTTTATCTCTCCATGCATAAGAAAATAGTGTGACTATAGGCAAGGTTTTTAATAAGGTTTCCTAGCACTTTGTGTTGTAAGATCATGACAGGGGATCATATTAACACACTTCAAGATTTAAATGTCTTTCCCAGCTTGGAGGAACGTCTCTCAGCTTGGAGATGTGAGCATGTATATGTCCTGGAAAAAACGTGCTTGCTTAAATCATCAATAAAGGTAGTTTAACTAGAGTTTACCTTTATGAATATTATTATATTAGGTGAAAAGTTACTACATATTATCTCCAAAGAAAGGAAGGATAATATCTTAAAACCCTTTAACACTTTCAGTTACATTTGTCTACACATATCCTTAAACTTTATTTTTTGTTGTGACTCTCAGACCTTTCTATAATGTGGGTTATATTTTTGTTCCCAAAAACACAGGTTGATTTGTTTCTGGTTAACTTACAAAAAAGCTCTCCAGCCTCTTTGTAAAATGAGAATAGGGAAGACTGTACTGTTTTCCCATGTTAAAATAGTTCCTGAGATTATAAAAAAGGGTAGCTTTGATTTATTTTTATTTTTTAGTTAAGCATCTTTTTCCATTCCTAATGCCATTCTATATTTAACTGATATATATATATATATATCTTGAAAAGAAGAATGTGGATTTTCATCATTGGAGTTAGATTTTATTTATTTATTAGTGGCTGTATTCTTGAAAGATTCCTTCTGCACTGCATACAGTTTGTCCTAAATTTTGTGTTAGGACTGTATCTGAAGCAAGCTTTTTCTTTCCATGCTCCCCAATGACCCCTGACCCAGAGTAAAAGTAAAGAGAAAACATTACCTGACTTTAATGTAGAGATATTCTTGTGGAGAAAGGGAGAAGGAATGGGGAAACAGCAGAAGAACAGGGCAGCCACTTTCAGGAGAGTGGGAGTCAATTGTAGGCACAGTTTCCGAGGCAATCTGTGATTATGATAGGCAGGAATTTGGGATTTGTGAAGAAAAAAGGTCTGTGACTGGCTGGCCAAAGGGATGGAGATGTGTTCAGGGGCTAAGAACATGCTGCTCAAGCTATGAGAAGAACCTGGAAGGAGGCTGAGAATCTCCTCAAGGAGATGTTGAGGAGTCGGTAGCATGGAGAGTTTGAACAGTTGTAGCTGGGGAAGAACTGGGACTGTTGGGGCAGAGAAAAATTGGGAGTAGGAGTTTGTGGAGGGATTTTTAGGGCACACATATTTGGTAAGAGACCACTTATAAAGACTAAGGATGGGAGGGAGTGGGAAGGGGGTTTGTTCCTGGAGGAAGCCAGCATTGTGAACCATGAGGATGGCTGAAGACACTACAGCTCTGCTGCTTGAACAGAATGGTTGTTTGTACATATACTTCATGATCCAGTTTGTGATTGCATGGTTGTCTGCCTTCTTTTCTACATTAGATGTCATAAAGGAATCAGGGCTGTTTTATTGTTTAATAACTCAAAATTTCAAGTACAAAATTATAAACAGGGTGCGAAGTCAAAGACTGAATAACAAAGAAGCAGCAATAAGTGAAAGTTCATTGAGGAAGCCTGATCTGTTTTGTGCATTCAATTAAAAAAAAAATTACCTGGAAAAGCTAATGTCTGGTCGTTATCATAGTAGATTTCTCTTAGGTCTGATTTTTACAAGGTTCTATGACCTCTAAGTCAGTTTTGTGGATGACAGAAAAACCAAACAGGCAAGTATTGATGAAATTAAAACTGTACTTAGCTGCACTTTTCTTTCTTTCTTTCTTTTTTTTTTTTAATAAAGGATGGACATTATTTGGTATCTTTATTTTTTTATTTAAAAAAAAAAAAGTATACCTGTATGACTTCTTTTTTTTTCAGTTTGATTAGGATACATCAGATCTTATGAAGTCAAGTCCCAGTGTCCCAGAATAAAGAAAAAAAACCCTCTAAATTTTTTCCCTCTGTTTAGTAAGCTAGATAAGTACAGATGAAACACTTTTGTCTACTTTTGGGATGCTTTATTAGTATATATCCTGGAAAAAAAAAAATCCTGCTATGGGCACAGCCGCATTATTATAAGTAGCCCTTTGTACTCATACAACCTCTCCTTGTAAACAGAGCTAGCTCTGCTTGTGGAAATTTTAGCAGTCTTATGAATCTGAGTGGAGGTGATCAAGGTTCAGGCACTATGCCTGAATCTTATCTCTCTACAAGTCTCCCATATAGTTTAAAATCTTCCAGTGTGCTTGGAGCTGTGGAAAAAGTAGGTGGGAGCTGTGTGTTCTCCTTGTACTGTTTGTATGTTGCAACTAAGCTAACCTAGCAGGCAACTCTGGCTGAAAATGACTCAGTCCCACTCCTGCCACTGGTAACGTATCTGAGTTGATGATGAGGTTGATTCAACTACGTAAAGAATCGGAAAACTTTTTTTTTCCTTTCTTCCCTGTGGTGTTAATTTTCTGCCAATGTGAGTTATGGAACTTGCTCCCTATATGGCTGAATCAGATGAGTACAAGTACTGATAAAAGAAGAGGGTGGGAGTGTATAGCACTAAGGATTGAGAGGGTTGAAGAGCCACACTTTGAGTAGAACCTACTGGTCATATGCTTTGCTTGCAAAGTCTGGCCATCTCTTTGAGAGAACTGCAGGGCTAACACCACATTTTAGTTTAAGCTGTGTAGAGGAAAAAAACCTTTTTACATCCTATACTTTCTAACATACTTCTGTACAATGTATCATCTACTCACTGAATACAGCCTAGAGACTGAAAAGAATAAACCATAACATGATATTCTGTGTCATACAGCACTCTGCAGTTTTGATTTAGCTTTGGTGGTAGAGATATGTGATACGAAATAATATCTATGTGATGATACTCTAGTATAGACTTCTGTAGTCGTTGGGCATGCCAGTGCCTTCCCTTGTAGTTGAGGACAGTCTGCAGCATATTAGATCTTGATTCTTTTAAAGAAAACGTTGAATTACTGATTTTTTTCTGTACGGCTGTAAACTCTCCCCTTTTGCCTTGAAAAAGGAAAAGAGCATGAGATTATCATAATTCAGAGACCTAAAGTTACTAAGTGCAGTAGATTTCACAGTGGATGTGTGTAATGAACAGAACGTTCCCATGGTTGTCTGGCTGAACTTACTGGATGAAAAGTTCATCTTCCCAAGTATCATGGCTCTGGTGGTGAGCAGTAACAGATTCCTAGGGTAAAAGGATAAGAATAGAGCATGCAAGCAGGAAAACTTATGCAGTGAAAGCTTTCAATTTCCAGCAAACAGCAGCTTAGGGACTTTTCTAAATCTGCACTTTTGGTTTCCAATAGTCCCAGAAGGGATTTTCTTCTATGAATCTAAATGCTTTTGAGTCCGTTTGTATTCTTTGTGTCTCTGATATCAAATTGCACAGCTCCATAAACTATGCACTATACTACATGAACAAGTACTTTTTTCCTTTAAACCTGTCCTTTTATTTGATACTTTTTTTTCCTTCATTGTGAGAAATAATGCAAAATTAGTAGCCTTTTAACATATCCTCAGTGGTCACATCTCATATCTACTTCTCTTGAAAACCGTTCCATTTGAAAAATCTGTTTCATTTTGTTTTGCTTCTCTATCTGCTATGGTTCTACTATTTTAATTTGAACACAACACAGACTGTTAGTAGTTAAGGCACACTGCAGATTGATATAGTTGTATGTTTTTCTTTTTCTTCTTTATTTGCTTATTAATTTCTAACATTCCTTTGCTTTATGACCTTGGCTAAGCTAAAGGTATCACTTTCATAGTGCTATTTGTGATGGTTCCAAGATCTTTTCAACATGCTATTCCAAATATGTTATTTACTATATTATATTACATACATGTGATGACATGTATGTACAGATGACTCTCCTGTCCTCATTGTTTCACATGCATTGACATTGAGTGTTATCTACTATTTTGTCTTCCTATCACCTAGTATTAATGATTCTAATCACTAATACTTCCAGTCACTTAGTGATCATCTCGATCTTTTATTTTCCCCTCTCCCCCTTTTTTTAACTACCATAAGTAGTTAATACCATCTTGCATTTCATTGTCTTGGGCTGTAATGGAAAATGTATATGGCAGAGGAACAAGGATACATCTTTCAGAATTTTACAAAGCGATTGCTTATTCTTCAATTTGTTTTCTGTCTTTTTATTGCATTCTTCATTTCATGATAGCATTTTTTTTAAAAGAACTTAGTGAGGAACTTTATAAAAAAAAAAAAAAGCTTAACTATACTTATCCCCTTTTTTTTACTTCCTGTTGACACCTTCAAAGAAGTCTAATAGATTTGAAAGGAATTCACATTATTCATATATTTATCTTTTTTTATATAACTTTTTTTTATATAACTTGTTCTATCAAATCATCCCAGTTTCTAGTCTGCAGTTTCTCAGGATCCATTGGAAGCCTTTTAAAATACTGACACCCATGTAATGGCTTTTGTTAGCATGGTACTGAGACCATTTTAAAAAAGAGGTTGTGTGCCACACAGTAATTCAGCAGTTTCATAATCAAGTTCTTCCAAATTCTTGAATGATATCACCAGTCCTGGTGACTTGATAATGTTATCAATGTCATTTAATGCTGCTTCTGCATAAGTCTGTGGGTGCTCCAATTCACCTTCTGTCTCTTTCTCTGTATAGAAATACTTTGGTGTGAGAATCTGCGTAAGCTCCTCTGTAGCCAACAGCAGTCCAACAAGTTCAGTTAGCTCCTCTGCAGTGGCCTTATATGAGCTTATGATTGCATGTTAGATCATTCTTTCCTAGAACTCTTCCTTCAATGCTGAGAGTTTTTGAATTGTCAACATTACAACTTCAATGGGAATAAAAATTCTTGAGGTTATGATGATCAGCTTGTTATGAAAATGTATGGCAGGTCCATGCTGTATTGATGTTTATCCTGCTCTGTGCAGTTAACAAGTGCTCCCTAGTAAAGAAAGGAATAAGGAACATTTTTCTTCATGGTGTGCACAAGGATTAACAGCACTTCAAAGGGAGCAGAGAGGGATGACATTTCCCTGATGATGTTCCAAGGCATGCGAGCAAAATTATACCATGCTTTCAACATTTCCCATCCCAGGCCATTGACCCAGCATGGCCTTCACTTCAGCCTCTTGGGTAACAATGGAAAAGATGTTTGTACTAGCACTGAGAACTGAAGCAAACTGCTGATGGCAGTCATCAGTCTGACCAGAGCAGTGTGCTATTGATGCTCTTCTGCTTGGAGGCTGATCTGGTGTCCCTGCCAATTCCTGTACTGTGCTTGGGCTGTCTGCTACTTCCTGGCCTCCCTTGGCAAAGACCTGCCCTTTAAGACAAAAAAGGGAAATGTCATGATCTGTTGTACACTCGCCAATAATCTTGGAATATATAAGGCAGTACATTTTTTCTGTGGTTAAAATCCTTATTTGGTAAATTGATTTTTAGACAGTATTCTGCACTCTCCTGCTATCAGTCCCACCCTTAAATAAATATGGAAGAGAATGTTACCAAATTAGGAAATCAGTATTGTTTGTCCTTTCAAACTGTGTCGACATGGAAGGCCTTATTCTACCTTAATCAGACTAAGTTTTATTTCATTGTTAATAAATTATTACTGATTTGTAAAGTGTTAACAAAACTTGAAATACTTATTTTAGACACTGTCATTATATAATTTCCTGACCACTTGGTCTTTCTAACTACACTTTTGTAAGTAGTATTTGTATATCATGGTCTAAATTTACAAAACCTTTATTTTTTATTTTTTTTGGCAATTTCAGTGGTGAGATTATGCCTTTAATAAATTTAAACACATTCATGAAAACTGCATTTTTTTTTTTTTTCCACGGTTATGGTCAACACTTTAAAAATAGTCATCATTGGTTGGATAAGGTAAGTTGTTTGTTCCTTTTATTTTGATCAGCTGTACTCTGCAAACTAGGACCCACCAAGAGTAAAATTTATAAAAGCACTTTTGATTAATGAATTTATGATACATTCTATTTTAAACCATTCTTTTGGTGCTCAGTCCTTAATTTCATATGAATATACATATTTTCCCAAACAAATGAAAAAGTTGAATAGCTCATGCAAAATCCTCATTTCATGCGTATGCCTTTGCTGTACTGAAAAATGTTTAGGTTTCCAGATTGGTAGGCACTGTATTTCAACCTGGCATTTCTTGGCACCTAGCCACACGTTTAATTTTGTAATTACTGTAATTGGAGAACATCAAGCAAGGAATTTTTTTCTTATTTCATTATTTTTTAGTCGTCTTTTAGCAAGATCCTGCCAATACATGCTAGAGATGTCATCGATCATATGAACACACTGGCCCATAGAACTCTTGTGTGGGTATTAGTTAAATATCATTCATATCATAGTGGCTGATTTCAATCCCTGTTTCAATAGGGATTGGAATTTCAGCTATCTTATGCTGCATTTAAATCATGATCTGCATAAGTCTGGATTTAGCAGTTTCTCTGCATGTATCTATCAGCTCTCAGATGACATTTCCTGTCTATAACATACTTAACTACAGGACTGAAATTTGCTCTGGAGTCAGTCTCGGTGCTTCAGCACATGGAGAATTGAAATAGCATTAGGAAACCTAGAGGCCTTGTAGTGAACATACAGATTTTGATGAATTTTTATTTGCTTAATGATAGTACCCTGTTAAAATTCCTGGGCATTTCTGGTGAAACTCTTATGTGTCTCTGTCTAGTTTGTCTTGTCCATTTTGCCAAAAACCCTGCAGGGATGCTTGGTTAAAAACAATTCCTATTCCTCTTGAGCAGAAAACATTGGTTTGTGGAATCCCGTAAGTGGCCGGAGACACTTTGGGTGCCAAAAACAGAGCAGCCCTTTTCAGTGTGAACCTGTCTGCTTTCACTCTGGTTTTCTACTTTCCTCCTCCACTTCAAAGGTTGTTAGAAGTGCTTCAGCTTCTTTGCCTATGCTCAGAGCCTACTGACACTGCATCAAAGAGCACAGTGACATTGACTTACCGTTTTATTCTCTCTGGCAATTTTAGCAAAGGATTGTGCAATGTG
Organism: Anser cygnoides; assembly: GCF_040182565.1. Lineage (NCBI taxonomy): Eukaryota > Metazoa > Chordata > Aves > Anseriformes > Anatidae > Anser > Anser cygnoides. Next base: position 130,740,167 of record NC_089874.1, read on the forward strand.
AAGTGGCCAAGAAAGCAAGCGGGTAAGTCCATGCTATAAATTTTATTGATGTAATGCCAACAACAACTAAGCAACTCCAAGTAAAGAAACTGAAAGTGGAAAGTACCAGAAAGGCTTACTGTCTCAAAGTTTATAGGAACCTTCCCATAATAAAAATAATTAGCAACATAGAATAGATACTGTTCATCCTTTATTTTGCTGTTAGAGAACTTCTTCACCTCCTTGATCGAAAAGATTATTATATATTAATCAGCAGTAACAGAATCAGAGCTTAAATATAAAGTCTAGACTGAACACAGAAAGAATCAATGAGATTATGAAGGTAACTCCACGTAGCCCTGTCATCTTCATGACCTCTGTCTGGGCATCTGCTTTAACTTAAGATTTTTTAATTGGGAAAAAAGAAGATAAGAAGATATTATTTCTTATGTTATTGAAAAGCTAGATATGAATTTAACACATTATCTATTAAAATAGTTGTCAACCTTAGATTTGACATGAACTAGAGTGACTATAATAGAAAAGCATGATTCATTAAGAAGACTATCTTGTGTCTGGACAACTTTTACTTTATTATGATGGCTTTTTTATGAAGTAAGATAGCATTAAATCCAGAATTTTGACTAGGTTTCAAGAAAGAATGATGCCTAATACATATTGCAGTATAGGTGAATTCCATGTTGGCTTTCTGAATGGCTAGGTACTCTTTCTATAAGACATTTTCCAACTCCCTTCTTTTAGATTTTATTTAAACATTTCTAACGGTGGGGCCAAGTCATATATGATCACTGTGTGATCTCTGACAGTAAGTTCAATTCACTTCTGCTCTACTAATGTCAAATCATGGTGGTCACCTTTTAAAAGCCAACATTAATTGTGACATATTTGACATACTGCAGCTAACTTTTGCTCAAAGTCCAGGAAATTCTGTAGCATCACTAAAACTGCTGCATGAAAGCAATCAGTTACAGCTAGTTTATAGTGGTAATGAGTACTAGGATTTGAGGTAAGGAGCTGTGCTGTGGTCAATTTATAATTAGCTATACATATTTATGAATACTACTTGTAATGAATGTATGTAATTCATATGTTGACAATGGACAAAATGCAGAAGTCAAGATCAGTTTGCACATCGCTATTGCTTCTCTTTCATTCATGTCATAATATAGAAGTGAATAGATGATTTTTAGTCATCTTCTAATAGAAAGTCTTTATGCACTGCATTTAAAAAGTAGCCAAGTAAATGTACTGTGTCAGAACACCTTGGAAACCTGAATATTCCAGCAAGGTTTTTTTAACACACTTAGAGTACACACAGAATTAAATGTGATTAGTCATGTCTGCGCATTCCTATTCCTGGTTTTTACTTTTTGAACACAAAAAGCTCAAACACATGAAACTGTAATAGAGAGATACTTCTAAATATTAGTGTAATTTATTCAGCGTTCAGGAACAATATTTTTGGCCTCATACTGCTTTCCTGTTTCCAGGCAAAAGCCGCAGTTTTCCTGCTTTTTACTCTTTTCCAGAAGAGTAGCTGAAACCTCAAGGTCTATTCAGGGATCTCTGCCCAGTTTAAAGCTCTATAAACTCCAGTCTACCACATAGTAGCATGTCAGGTTCTTACATTTCATTTCTAGATACTGTCTTCCTCTAACAGAAAATGGATGCCTTTCCTTCTAGTGGAAAGTTTAATTTACTTTTCCCTTTCCTTGTGTTTAGGGGAACTTGTTAGAATGGTTGTTTTTGTATTTTCAAGGAGAATTGTCAATACTCTTGAGCTTTTGTGCTCACTCTGTGTACTAACTAAATGGCTGCAAGCTAGCATGGAGTTTGGTATTTTCAAACTCAAATGACTGAAGGTAAGCATTTCAGTTGTGTGCTAGTAAGTGACTTTTCAGATGTGTTGAAAAGTCATTAGTTTCTACAGACTTCCCTCAGAAGCCTAAGTATGGATGAAAATGCCTCACCTAAACTTAACTGAAAGTGAAGCCAAAGAACTGTCAATGTCTGCCAAGAAAAGATCATATCAAACCAATCTATTTCACTTTTTTGACCCAGTAATTAACTAGCATAGTGTACTCGGGGAAGTAGTAGGTGTCATATTTTTGACTCTGGAAAGGTTTTAACACCCTCCACCTGAGATTTTAATGAGTTGAAAGTGACAGAAACTCACTGTTGAACTGGCGGAGGATCAAAAGCATTAAGCCTATCCTCTTTCTGTTAAGCACGTAGGTTATGACTTGGATGAGCAAAGAATACGTTAATCAGGGCACGCGTTGGAATTGGTGTAGAGAGCACAATCAAATTGTAAGAACTTGATAAGCAGTGGTAATGGCCTAGAATCAACATGACAAAGTGCAGTAAATTTAACTGCAAGATATAGAGTAAGTAGGAAATGGAACAGGTGGAATACAAAGAGTAATATGTAGAGGTAACACTACAGTAAATAGATGCATGAATTGCTCTTAGTTACAAAATAATATGAAGCAAGAATATGTGAAAGAAGGTGACTTCTTTGTGTGAAACTGGTGAGACCTTGTCTGAGGTGTGGTGCCCACTTTTGGTCATTTTTTTTAGGAATGGTCTAGTCACTCCAGAGTGAAAGAAAGACATTAATGGGACTGATTATAAACTCACGTGTGATTTATGATGAGGACTGAGGGAGTGAAGCAGCTGAGTTTGTTTAATCTGGGAACTAAATAAAGGTTGTTACAGGAAAGTGATTTTTTTTTTTTAAATCAGCTAGCATTGCAGGGAAGGAGGTTTATGTTGGATACCAAGAAGATTATCTTTACTCTTACAGTCATAAAACTCCAGAAGAAAAATACAATAAAAATTATTCTGAAACTACTATTATTACTTTTAGTAATAAAAGTAGATAATATACATATATTTGACTCTGGCTCAGTGGAAGAGCAGTCAAGATCAGTCTCCTGAAGTCATTTTCAGATGTAGCTTTTTGTTATTCTGTGCTGGTACCATGCAGCTGATTTCTAGTTCTTAAGTGTATTTCTGGTTTATTTGCTCATGATATTTCTTAATCAATGTTTCATCTTTCCTTTTTTTTTTTCCCCTTCTCATTAGTCTTAAAGAATACAGTGAATTCTATCTTCTATCAAAAAATAAATAAATACCCATACTGTACTGTGGTATTTACTTTACTACTCTCTCCCTATATTTAGAATGTATACAGCAATGAGGTATTTATACTATGCCATGGTAAATGTTTACTTTCAGTGGTGCCCACTGTACTTACTTTTCCATCTTTACTAAGCTTAAATTTTAGCTCTCTTTTTCTTTCCATACAGTCCCATTCTATATGATTTTTTTCCCCCATTTTCCTATATCCATGAAAATCTCTCCAATTAAAACGTTACTTTTTTTTTTTTAAATGGTAATTATTTGAGCTTCTGGGCTTCTCAGTTCTGTTGCAATACCTGTTGGTATAGTTAGTGGACTCACTTATGCTGGTCTAGCCTTGGGTGAGAATTTACTCTTTTGACTTAACACTCACACAATGTAAATGGTGGGATTCATCTTAACAAGTTTTTATTGTCTGATGTAGATGTCTGCATCTGAGATGGTCTCCTTTGTTACTAGTCAAAGGAAATGAGAATTTCCGACACACAATTCATCTCAATTAAAGGTGTGTAGCTAAAGCTATCTGCCTCTGTAGATGCTTATTTGTCTATGTAACTGCAAAGGTAACTTAGGTAATTAGCTCAGGTGTAGGTATCTGCTTTGAGGCTGTTTAAATTCAAGGGAGGTTAATCCCAGCTGATGTGATTAGTTTGGCTGTTGATGAGTTGTACTTTAAGCTGTGATATCCTTCCTCACTGAAAGAGCTTTTCCACAAGCAGAGCATTGGTTTCAGTTTACATGCTGTTTGAACACCTTGTTGACACAGGTTGAATAACACAATTTGTAGTCCAGTCTGTAAAATTAATCTGTTAGTTGTGGTTTATTTTAAGGTGATATGTTGTAAACCAGGAGAATTCAGAAGATCTGTATTTGCATGCAACATCCCTGCTGCAAAGCCTTTAACTTTCCGGGGGAGACGAGTCAGCAGCTGTAGTCAGGAACTGCTGTCACCATTTAGTTTAATCTACCACCCTGGTTTTACCCTCAGTTAGCCTAGCATAAGTTTTGTGAAGGACTATCGATACTCTAGGTTTTAACAAGATACTTACAAAGGCAAGGCTTGTGTTAGTGAGTGTTGTGGTACAATACAAGCAGTCTTGTAGAGCAAGAGAGTTGGTGTTGAGTACCATTCATGTTCTCTGCATTTCAGGGGTCATTTTGAGATAGGTCTTACCTGTTTGTGTGGAATGAACTCCCATTAACAACTGCAAAGCATTAGATGTGCTCCAGGAACATAACTCCTGGCATTTTGTCTAGAAGGAAACCAGTTTGTACTTTAGGAGTGCTTTGTGATGTACAGTAAGTGTAAATGCGATGTATGATAATAGCTTTGCATCAAAATCTCTTTCCTGATCTAGATTAAAATGCTGCCGTAGAAAAAACGTAAGCCAGCCTGAGTTCTGTCATGGTGTATGTGATGGTATGGCAGTCTAAAAAATCAGCATAATTTCCTGACTTCGTGGAAGGGAATATTTTAGGTAGCAAATCTATGTGAATGCTAAGAGATGCAGCAGAAATGGTATAAACAATCATGATGCTCACATGATACATAAGTTGTCTTCCAAGGCTGAAACAGGAAGACAGTAAAATAAACAAGCCAATTGAGACCGTGGGACAGAAGTATGTAGACCTAAGTGTTTTTTCCTCTTACTTGAAAAGTTGACTCTTGCATGGGCTGGAAGTTTAGCCAATGCCCCTGTTGTCCCTACTAGCTCACATATGTTTGCAATAGCAGTTTTAATGTATGAGTACACTGATTTGGATAGCAGAAGCATCTGAGCTATAGACCATGCCATCTTGTCAGTGGTAGACTATTCAGAATAGATAATGAAATCAAGTCTAGAGCACCACTGAACCTTCAGCTAAGGGTTTTTGTATGTGGATGAATTATACTGTGAGAGGACTATGCTTCACAGCAGTGATACCTAAAAAGTTAATATAGACTTTCTCTGTCATGCAGGAGGATACAAGAGTAAAAGGGAAGTGGTTATGCCGGTAACTTTCTGCAGAGAAACATTTTCTCTTGGATGATTAAAAAGCTATTTTCCAGCATTTGGAATCTCCTGTTCTGAGTGTACGTATCTAATTAGAAGAAAAGATTGTATTGTAAGGAGGTGGATTACTTGTGAACTTAGTCATGTCTGTATGACTAGGGGTTTTAGGAAGAGTAAATTTGGCAAGGTTAAAAGCTAAAACATAGTATTTTGATTAAGTTTCAAACAAGCACTTGCTTGGGGGAGTCTGCCTTGCAAGATGTTGATCTTGAATAGCAGCAAACTCTGCTATGCCTGTTTTGTTGTTGTTATCTTTCTTATATACTTCTGAATTTTGCACTTCTATCAACAACTGAAGCATACTGAGCACATCTAACATTATGATCAGCATCACTGTCCTACCACTCAGAAAACTGCCAAATATTTCAGTGAAACACGGACATCCTGTCATGAACAACCTAAACTTAATCAATCTACTATGCCACCAATAAAATAAGATAAAAATAGCATGATTTGTTTCTGTAGAGGAAGGGCTAGATTCATAAATGTGTTCATCACTTGGAACTAGATCAATAGGCAGTAAATTCTTGTCCAGAATGGGAGGAGGAATGAGGGAGGAACATCATCCTTTGCCTTCATAAGAACTGGCATGTCTGATGTTGGTTGTAACTGCAGTCCTCAGGAATATGTGTGTACTGAGTGTTCCAGCATAACAGTACACAAAACCCTTTGGCTATTAGCTTTATGTTCACAGAGCAAATGTAGACTTGTGGTAGTACCATCATCTCTACATGAATTAAAATAGTATTTTTTAACGATATAGTTCATCCTAAAATAGATGTGCACAAAAATGGAAGAAAAATTTCAGAGATGAAACATCAGATACAGCCTGTAATATAAGATTAATATTTCTCTAGTTGAGGTTGTAAACTTGTGAGGTTGTGAACTTGTAAAACTGGTACATGACTTGTAAAAGCCATGTATGTGACTTGTTAAAGTTGATAAAGTCCAAGTCTGCAGGACTGCAACATGTTAATTTGTTAGATTCAAATAGTTTTCTGTGAAAGTTGGAATTAAGAACAATTCAGAGCCTACATATACTACAACAATAGGGTAAGATAATGGGATCTAGCTTTCACAGACTGAATTTTCATATGTCAAAAATTGATCACTTATTATTTCCTGGAGTTCTGGTGCACAATACTTACGCATGCAGAATGTTAGAAAGCACTGGGGGGAAAAAAAAAAGCCATCTTGAAAATTGTAATTTTCAAAATTTTTGGCCTGAGAAAAATGTAATTTATGGGACAGAATACTGTAATTGTTGTGATAACCCTAGATTCAATAATATCATGAAAGGAACTATGTCACTGATGAGACTGTGTACCACAAAATGGCACAGCATATGCTGTTGTCTTGGTCTTTAATATATAGTGTTTTACATCTGTCTTGTCCTCGTAAGTATAAGGCAGAGAAATACAACATATATTTCTAAAGTTAGATGTAAACTTGATTTATACGAGAGGAAAGGAAAAAGGTACATAACTTGGTAGTTAAAACCTTTTTGACATAATGAGTACTGATGGACGAGGGCAAAAAACCCTCTTTAGTTTCTCCTCATCTCTGCAGTAGTACTGTATATTCCCATTGCTAAGGTACCCTCTTTTGGTCTTTATAATTAGCATTACTGAATGTTCTTGTGGAATTAAAAAATACAAGAAACATTTGGAAAGTAAAAGGACATTTTTCCATTTAAGACATGTTAGCAACACCTTTTACGTTTGTTGCTACTCCAGCAGAGTTCTGTGAAACGAAAGAACTTCAGGTAGGTTTGTGTTGATGACAGGTAGACACTGAACACTTCAATGTGGAAAGCTGCCTCCTCTGATGATTCCTTATCCAGAAGGTAGACTACATGTAGTTTTTCCACAACATGAAAAATATTTTTTCTTGATAAACAGGTTGAATTACATTGCATGTATTATCAAAAGAATTGCCTGTCAATATGCTTGTCAGACCTGGGAATCGGCTGCCTAGTTACACTTCCATTTTCATGTGCTCCCGTCAGTACCCAGTACTTACCAAAGAAATCTGATAGTGCAAACTCATTGAAACTTGGTCATGTTAGAGCATGAATGAGGGAACTAGTGGATGAGGCATCAGGTGGATTCACACCTACATTTCAAGAAGACCCTTTTTAAAAAGACCCCATGGTCACCCTTTTTATGGAAAAAAACAACTTCTGTTTTTTTTTTAAGATTTTTTGATTGAAGGCTTTATCCATCCTTCACTAAGCAAAAGAATTCAACCTATAGCTATGCAGAGATTTCTTTTAATTTTTTTTTTCTGTACCAATTGATTCAAAGTTGTTCTAGAAGTGTATTTTGACAAATCTTTAAAATATCAGCTGATAATGAGGAGTATTCTGGAAGAACTTTTTGATTTAAATTTTTAATTTGATTTAAAGGATCACATTTGTGCCAGCTAAGAATATATTTCAGTATCTAGATTTTAATATCACTGACATTATGGTTAAAATGTGAAAAATGCCTACTTCTGTTATGATGTAGTTTGTCTGTGTTGCCATGGCCGTTCATATGTTCTTACTCTGGCTTTTTTAATGCCAAGCATCTTTTTATGTAAAGATTCACTGATCAGTTATATATTGGTTGTTTGAAGTTCTTGGTTGTGTAACTTGCTTGGAATCGACCTTTTTAGGTGCTTTTGGAAACCTTTCTTCAAACATTTTATTTCCTGCTTTTTATTTTTTATTTTTTTCTAAACTGTTTTAAGGAGGAAGGGAACACTAGGAGAACAAAAGCCATTTTAATTATATGAACCATGAAAGCATGTATATATCTTTTTACATCTGAATACACTATGGTTTTGAAACTTACTCCATCCCAACCAATAACAATGCTTAATTAAGATGAAAAAGAAATAAAGCTATATGGTTACCACATGGTAACCTATGTAATATATACCTACGTACTGCGGACTGCGATTTAACCTTGAGATAGCTGAACTAGCTTTGAAATAACTGGCTCTGTTAACAATATTAATTATTGTATATTTAAACATATTTGAACTCAAATATAGTCTTGATTAAGAAGAAGCAATGTTAATTGTACTGTGGGTGGATATTTATTCATGACCTTCTACCCAAAACAAACAAAAAGAAAAACAATTCCTAGATCTAATTAACATTGTCTGGCAGGACAATGGGCAGTGTTTTCTGAAAATAAACTGTGCTAGCTATATGTGCACTATATCCATGCAAGGTAGTTTTTATATCTGGCTTTAGAAATAAGGGATTTAGGTGTTAAAGGCTGAGAAACAAATGAATAAGTCCTTTCTTCTCTGGCACACAGAGAATTTCCTGAGCAGCTGACTGTTCTGAAGTGACTTCATTGTGTGGTACACACAGAGAGAAAAATAAGACGTGGTATTGTTTGTTGTGAAACTATAACATAGATGTAGGCTTTTTGACATCTGATTCATTTCAGATCTCACAATACTTTGAAGTTGGGATTATCTGTTGATTGGTCAGCCTACTATGCATTTGGGTATGCAGTATAATTTGGTGAATTCAATCCTAACGTAGCACCAACTACTTACTGTCAGATTTCTGGTGATTTTGTCATAAGAATTCTTATCAACACTTATAAAAGTTTTAGTAGTTGAAATTATTGTGTATAAAATGTATGTGGTTAAATTTTGTACTATATTCTGATAAAAAGATACCTGTCTTTTTATGCTTGTATTTAAATTCTGATATATGAGACAGTTCCCATGAGACAGTATCACAGTCATTTTACAAAGGGTACTGAAATAAGAATTGTGCAAGTGTTAAAAACTTTTCTTTTTCCAGTGTTGTAAAACAATGTCAAAGCACTGTTTGTTGATAAAAAGGCCAATTGATAACTAACATAAAAATGTGTATACATATATAAAGTTACAACATTGCTGTAAATAATATTAACAATGTTAAAATAGTGCATCTAATTAGGCCAAATAATGACTTGCTTGGTAAGTTAAGATTTTTTTTGATGCATTAATAAATGGCAATTGTCTAGCCTGTTAGTGCTAATTAGCATACTTTTTATTTTTTATCAGAGAATGGAAATTTGAAAAAAAAAAAGTTGAAATAAAAGTTGTGTTTAATCCTCTAATTATTGGCTTTCAGTGAAGGCTGGCAAAAATTGTGATTAGCTCAGTTCCAACTTCCTCATTATTTTGTTCTATCCTTTCCCACTTTCACATATGTCACAAACTGAAGAGTCTGCAAGGTTCCTGTCATTAGACCTGTCATTGTGATTAACACGGAAGGGCAGTGACCAGGGAAGGCTGATAGAGGAGTCACTGTCTTAGAGGAGTCCAGAGCAGAATCATAAATGAAGTTGCTCCAAGGGAAGTGCACTATGATGAGGTTCACCTAGCTGTGGTAGTAAATAAAAACCTTGGAAAGCACCAGTGGGATAGATTTAAGCTCTGTAAGATGTAAAGAAATAGGGTGATTACTTCATGATGAACCATAAGCTAGGACCTCTTGCCCTTAGTTAATTGTGCAGATTCCTGTCTGAGACAATCTTGTGCACATATTTTTGGGAAGAGTGGAATTGCTTTCTTGGCTCATATACAAACCTTTTCTGGAGTCAGGAATGACTCTGCAAAGGACAAAAATATACAAGTGCCCCAAGGTCCTCATTGTTGATATAATCTTCTGCACCGTGCTTCCTGCGAAGAGTTTCACTTTGAACCCATTCTTGAAAATTATTTCTTTGCTGCTGCTAAGGTTGTGGCCTGGAAACTGGAAAGTGTGCCTATCTCTGGCTAGGCAAGCAGAGGTATATATAATATTTTATACTGTGGCTGAAGGCAAGAAACAGTTAACAAAAAAGAACAAAAATATTGAGTAAACTTTTTGAAGACAATATCCAATCACAAAAGTATATAGGAGTATGCTTGTTCATCTGTCAGGAGGATTAATGATGAATTTAAGTTTTTCTTCAAAAGGCTTTTCTTGCAGAGTTTTGGATGGCTCTGTCATGTGTAGTTACCATCAGTCTTTAAAAGATTTGTTTTTTTAAAGATAACTTGCTCACAAGCTTGAGGAATTGCTTCAAGCAGCTACTATTGACTACCGAAAAGTCATTGTTTAAGTTAAAATAGCTGCATAAAATATTTTGAAACTTGCGTGGAGAAAACAACAACAACAAACAAACAAACGAATACCTAAAGCAGTAAACAAAGCAGTACAACTCCTGTATATGTCACTGCTGCTTTTAGAGTTGAAATTGTGAGAGGATGCTTTACAAGAGAAAATATTTTCAAGTTCTGAGGCTCATAAAAGCTGTAAGAAAATTTTATCTGGCTTTGGAGACATGACGTTCTAAAAGTGTGCAGGTACAAACATTTTGGTCTAGCTTAATTCTGTATTTGGTAAAACCATTCTTAACAGTAATTAATTACTTGGGATGTATGTTAGCTTTATGTTTGGACTTGTTCATATACAGGGCTAAATCTTGAGTAATATAAGATTTTGAGTTGTCTTCATGTTGTATAATATAAGCAAGGACAAACTATACTGGCGTTTATTTTAAAATGTTATGGAGTCGTGATTCCAGCATGAAGCCGTTGTACTGCAGTTTATTAAAAATAAGTCTGTATGTGGAAGAAATGTTTTAATCTTTGTTTTTTTAACAATGGGCACAGTAGGATAAAAGAACTATTTACAATGGTGTGATGAGGAAAGGGAAAACATTTATACAAACTGTCATAAAACTTTCTGACTTAAGACTGGAATTCTATAGTTTATGACATTGAAATACTGGCCCAATAAGGTGAACAGAAGTTTTCTACTGTTTGCTAGAGTCAGTGGATTTTGTATCAATATGTAGGCTAAAAGCTTTGTTCTGTCATTTTTATACTGTTAGAGAATTCTGTCAAAAATAAATGTTGCATTTTGGGAGTCAAAATGTACCCAGTACATTTACTATGAATAATAACAGGCAAAAGAGAAATCACTGCATTAGAGACTTCTGAAGAAGAGTATATATCAGTAAAATAGATATTCTAGGATTAATTTGAATGATATTAGTCTCTCCATAATCGTGATATTGCATAACCAAAAGCATATATTTTTAAATAAGTAACCTAATTAATAAGATGAATACCGCCTGTCAAAATCAGTAGAAAAACAAACTATAGCACATGGAATTTCTGTTATGTTTCTGTATTCTTTCTCTTTATAGAGGAAGTTTTTTTACCTTCAACTTGTGCCAAAAATTTGTAGACATGATCTACAGTGTCTGCATGGAATTTTCAGTTTGGAAATACTGAATTATTGTTACTTAGATAACCCAGTCTCATGCTAAGAAATTTAGTCTGAACACATGATGCAATAGCTGTGCTTTTTTCAAGCAATATGTTTCCTTCTTACATTTATTTTAGTTTCTTAACCTGACTATTGGTATCAGTTAATGAGATACCTGGAAACTTTGTCTGCAATTATAAAGAGATTTAAAAAGCCAATCCGCAGTATGGCTACTTTGCTTAACAAGAACCACTTTGAGTGAACTCCAGGTTAATATGTTAAGCATACAGCGTATGGTTTAATTTTTTTTCAAGATGAGTGTATTTTAGTATGTTTTTGAAAGAGAAAAACTTGCATCCGTCTTTCAGCTACAAACTTATTCTTCCATATCCCTCTAAAGAACAGAAAAGGTAAACATTTGTGATAAACAATCATACATAGTATTTTTCTTTAACTTATCCTAAACATGCCTCTTGCTAACATGAATGCCTTTTTTTTACCAACCTAGCCAGAAAAACAGCAACTGACAATGTTACTTTAGTTTTTATATTTTCTTTGAACTGTATTATTTCAACGAAAGCTGATTACAGAAAAGGGAGAGAAAATCATTTTCATTTCAAATGAACTTGGTTTAGAGGAAATAAAGCCTTATGCTGAAAGTGTGTTGGATAATACTCTTTTGGCTAAGGAAAGTGCTTGTTACTAAAAAGAAACCTCACAAGACAGAAAATGCACTTGATTTAACTTGGAAAGCTGAACTAAGCCTTTCTGTTTCCTATTTGTCTTTTATTCATTGCAGCATGCCTGCACATGCTTTCTAAAGGGAAAGCTGTGAAGGGATTAAAGCTTTTTTTTTTTTTTCCTTCCTCTTGGTGGAAACATTTCTATTACTTATGTAACAAAAATAGGGCATACAATCCTAAAGTGTTGCTTTTTTTTCTTTAGTCTTCTGCTCCAGAAACAGATGGTTTGAAAATGGACAATCTTCCTATTTTTTTTTTAATTTGTTTGTCTTGTTCTGTTTTTAAAGTGTATTAGGTAGCCATCAAGTATTTTTAAGAAGGTGTCCCTTTCTTTTATTTCAAATTTCAGACATGGGATGTAGAACTGGAGAGATCTGCAGAGTCATGGGCTGAAACCTGCCTATGGGAGCATGGACCTGCAAGCCTTCTTCCGTCAATTGGACAGAATCTGGGGGCACACTGGGGAAGGTAGTTTAAGACACTGTTTAATAGTATATTATCACTTTTTTGAAATCTAACAAAATGTGCTTGTTACTTTAAGGAAGAATTATAGACTTTACAGCTGTTTAGTGATCTAATAGACTACTGCTGGCTTTCATAGGTACAGGCCTCCAACGTTTCATGTCCAAGCGTGGTATGATGAAGTGAGAGATTTCACGTATCCACATCCTCATGAGTGCAACCCATATTGTCCTTACAAATGCTCTGGTCCTGTTTGTACACATTACACACAGGTATGTAGGTGGGTTTGGGTTTTGTCAGCTATGGAAAAGAACAGTCAAGACCTCCAGTTAGGTGACTGTATGACACAGGAAAACAGGAGAGGGGCTTGTTTTTATGAGACTCCATAGTTAAAAGCATTGGGTACTGGTGACATAGAGTAGAGTTGTGGAAGAAATGTAACATCTGTACAACATAGTTATCAGTTCCTTAACAGGATCGAGGAAAAATCTCACAATACTCAGTACTGAGTGTGTCTGCTCAGTGTGCTTTGCATAATCTCATCTCTGTGCCGGCTGGCATGTTGGTACTCCTTTCTGGAATTTGTTGAAGAAACAGCATGTTTAAAAAGAAGAAAAAATTTCCTCATTGAATTTGTCAAGTCAAACAACAGTTAAGCAGTTATAACATGTTGCTTGTACTTCAGCAGGATTTTGAAATCGCATAAGTACTAATTTATTTGGTACTTCTTAAGTCTATGTATATAACCTGGATTTTTTTTCTGTGGGGAGCCGGTCATGTTTTCAGTGAATGGGAAATACATAATCTTCAGATTATCATAGAATGGCTTGAGTTGGAAGGGACCTTAAAGATCATGCAGTTCCAACCCCCCTGCCATAGGCAGGGATGCCACCCACTAGATCAGGTTTGCCAGGGCCTCATCCAGCCTGGTCTTGGTCTTATACTAAAACTCATATAAAATAATAAAACATTTGATATGTTATTAAAAACATTCAAAATGATTATTTTAAAAGATTTTTTTTCTGTTTGTTTACTATCATAATTGACCACTGTGTCAAATTTTAAGACAGAACTACCTCCATATTCTTAATTACCATTTCTGTAAAAATAACTATAATTACACTACTCTATCACGTGCAAGACCTACAATACATAGATATACTTCTTTGTGTTACTATTTCTTCACAGTCCCTATCCCTTTCAACTTCTAAAGTTCTGAAGGAATTACACAGTTGGCTTCTCTTGTATTAATTAGTTTAGCACCTGTTGTATTTGTCTACTTTAAACATCCCCACCTTTGTCTTTCAGATTATTTTGGGATCTGCAATTAAAATTGTCTAAATGGATGAATAAAGGAGCACAGCCACATTAGATTGCAATGACATGAAAGCATGTTTATTTAAAATCTGTGACTTGAATCATTTCGATGTATGAGTTGTTCTGTGAATAGCTTTATGTTGCATTCTCTCACTGCTGACAAGTACCTATTCTGTCAGTCCAAGCAATCCAGATCCTTTTGGATTCTTAGGTTTTAGTGAGAACTCAGGACACAGTGAGGACACAGGAACCTGACATCTTGTACTGCAATGTTTTCTATTTTTTTTAATTCCAAGAATTATTTCTTCAGATAATGTGTTGTAAACATTTGCTGCCATTTCAAATACATGTTTAGAGCATTTATACATATATATATATATATTTTAAAATGAGAGCCGTATCTCTTGTATCAATGTAAAACTTCTCTTTCTAATAGGGATAGAACCTAGTGGATTTTTGTCAGTTTTAATTAGGTTGCTAAGACTTTTATAACAGAGGGGAATAGATATAGCATCGCTTCTGTTTTGAGTTCTGTATGTTGAAGTTTGGAGATAGTTTTAGTTTCATGTTAATTAGTTTTGGTTTTCACATACATTTCTCTTTTCTTTTCCATAGGTTGTTTGGGCAACAAGTAGCAGAATAGGTTGTGCAATTAATTTGTGTCATAACATGAACATCTGGGGACAGATTTGGCCAAAAGCAGTCTATCTTGTATGCAATTATTCTCCTAAGTAAGTTGGGCTGACACCCATAAATATCTTGGGGGGGGGGGGGGGGGGGGGGGGGGCAGTGAATACTTTATGATAATCCAGGAAATAATCTAAAAGGAAATCAGTTGAGTTTTCTATTTTTTTTTGTACTTTTACTAAATAGAGCTTTGTTCCCAAGGCAGCCTTGGCTGCACAAATACTCTTGTGATTTTGTAGGACTTCAAATTTGTGGCCTGTCTTTTAGCATACAACATCAGAGATCTTCACTGTATTGTGATAATGATCTGTAAAAGAAATGTATCTCCCCATCGTGACCTTAAAGAATGTAAGTAAATGGTTAATATCCTATAGGATATTCCATTTAGGAGAGTGGAGCTTGTTCTCATGTAAAGGAGGAATTTAGTCTTACAATGCTATGTCAATATAAAATAATCTTATAGCAGTTTACGGCAGTACTTCTGATATTTTTGTGTACTTTTAAATGACATTGTGTTTGATTTATCAGAACAATACTATGGTATAAGTGAATGCTGGATTTCATAATTTATTTTTTCACATGATGTTTAATATTAATGCATTAATTCATTATAGCATGTTTTTCTAATTTTTTGTTTCCTTTTGTTTAAAGGGGTAACTGGTGGGGTCATGCTCCATATAAACCTGGCCGACCCTGTTCTGCATGTCCTCCTAGTTTTGGAGGAGGTTGCAGAGAAAATCTTTGTTACAGAGGTATGTACTATTTCAACAGTTAAAATTATAATTGGAATGTAACCTTTTGCTTTCTTGCCTCATTATGCTGTAACATAGTGAAACAGAATATATTATGCATGTACCCAAACACAGGATAGGGACCTACTTTACTGTGATAAATGAGATCATGTACTATGTGATGTGCGAAGCTGAGTGTCACAGGAGGGAGTGGAGTATACTGAATTCCTGCTAATTTAAGTCCTGACTGAGGTCTTTTAGTACACAAAGATACAGACTTCAGCTGTATGTTTTTTATTGGTCTTTCTGTAAATTATAGTGAAAGTTATGCGGTGATTTGTTAAAGGGAAACAGTAGCTCAGTGACATAGCCATATGCATTACTGTAAGAAAAATCAAGAACAAGACAAGAAGACGTTAATAATTAAACGAAATGACAGCTAGGTTGATTGTTAACTTCTCAAAATTTTCAAAATGTTATTTGTATTTTATAGCATTGAACATAACATATTATGAAACTGCTATTTCTTTTTTTACTCTGTATGCATGTAGCCTAGCTGTTTCTGTTAATAACTTTTGAAAGTTACTCACCTATTCATATGTACAAAAAAGAAACAACCAGTGTTTCCAAGTACATTCCTTACGTTTCTTGTTTAAGTAAGAAATGTAGGTTACTGATGAGTATTTCAAAATTAATAACATTATGTATCAGTAAAAGGGCCTCATTTTCAGCTGTCAATTTTTTTTTTTTTACCAAATCGGATTCTTTAATTACAAGCTATCTACGAACCTGGTAGAACTCTTTCAACATCTAATAAGAATATCACCTTTAACCTCTTAGTTTCCTGATAGCATAAAAAAAGATACTAAAAAAGGAGCATTAGGAGCATTTTCCTACTAGAGAAATTTCTCCTGCTAGAGAAATTCTAGCTTTTTTCAGCATCAGAAAGATAATTGAGTTGTATTATGAAGCTTGATCTCTTCTTGTTATGAAACAATGGAAACTTTTCCTTGCTTTCCTATTTATATTCAACCACCATTTTATGAAAACAAAGCCATGTTACCAAAACATGGTAAGGGGGTTGCATTCCACAAACACTGAGTTATTTAATCTGAGAAATCTTCTTTGATTTTCTGAAACAGAGGATTCAGAAAGGCCTTATTCTCCCCATGAACCAGAAGAGGAAACCAATGAGATTGAACAGCAACGGTCCAAAGCCCAGGATGCAACAGCACAAAGCCGGCCAAGAACTCATTCACCTTCAGGCTCTACAGGCAGTGATGACAGTGAGAAAAATGAAGTAATAAGCACACAGCAAATGTGTAAGGAATTTACCTGATTTTCAAGTAGTCAACAAATTTGAATTATGTAGCATGAAATTCATTCTAGTGAAATTGCTTTTTGCTTGTTTTAGCTCAGATTGTTTCATGTGAAGTACGTCTAAGAGACCAGTGCAAAGGAACAACTTGCAATAGGTAAGGTAAATTTTACAATTGTCATTACACTACAGTTTTGTTACAGATTATTATTATTATTATTAGGAAAGGCCATATTTATGTGTGACCTGGAATATTTCCCCTTTTTGTAATCCCAGGGTCTAAGGCCAAATTGTGTTTTATTTTCTTAGGTATGAATGTCCTGCTGGCTGTTTGGATAGCAAAGCCAAGGTTATTGGAAGTGTACATTATGAAATGGTAAACATTTTAAAATCAGATTTTGTACAAATAGAATGTATTTTCCATTAGAATGCTAATTAAAATTGTATTAAGAATGGATTAAAATTGTATTAAGAATGGATGGCAGGGCGGTTGGAATTAGATGATCTTTAAGGACCCTTCCAAGCCAAACCATTCTCTGATTGTTTGATTTTTGAAGACCATAAACATTTGATGTAGGTTTTTATTTAAGGTAACATCAAACTATGTTTGCATCTGCTATTCTGCATGTATTGTCTATATGTACTTCATATGCCTTACACATGCACAGAAATAAAATTTGCATGTCCAGATGTTAAGGTGCAACTGAAGGACAAATACAGCAATTTGTGAGTACACTCATATGAACTGTTTCAGTAAGACAGTTCTACTTGTGTAAGTTTAATGCCTAGCTGAAAACGTATAATTTACCATGTAGAACTGTAAAACAGTATAGGAAAAAAGCAGATACTGTGAAAAATTATACTGTAAATGAGTATATTTTATCTCTGAATAAGGCAAAGGGATGTTCTCTTTATTTGAAATAACACCTAAATAGTCTATTAAGTTTGTTGTCTATCTACCAAGTTATTAATGATACATTGTAATTAAAAACTGGATTTTTCATATTGAGTTACAATGGAAAATAGTGATTTTTGTCTGACATGGAACTGCTTTTCACACTGTTTTTCAGCAATCCAGTATTTGTAAAGCTGCCATACATTATGGCATCCTAGACAATGAAGGTGGTTGGGTTGATGTCACTAGGCAAGGAAGGAAAAATTACTTTATCAAATCTTATAGAAATGGCATTCAGTCACTTGGGTAAGTTTCCTTAAAATTAAAATGTATGGAAAGGTTTTGTTATTTCATACAAAATATATCACAGTAATAATATTTTGTTCATACTTCTATCATAAAAGGACATGTGGAAATACATGTATTGTATCCATTACGAAATTTTAGCAAGTATTTAATGGTGTACAGAAAAGTGTCACAATAATAATTTGTAAATGTATGGATTTACTGTAAAAAAAAAGTAGTACACACTGACATTAAACTAGATTATTTTAAATGTTTTTACATGTATTATATTTGTTATTACAAAGCTGGTAATACAACCAGTGTTGGCCCATGTACACAATAATGTATGACAGCTAACAAGGCAGTAATCTCCCAAGTTTGTGTTTGGAAGTGACCCTCTTGTACTGTGCAAAGAAACAATATGAAAGAAGCAAAAATATATCTCTGCATACATTTTTGATAGTTTCATTACAATTCCATAATATACTTACAATATTTTGCACAAAACTTTGCTCAATTTCTGCATTGGCCAATAATAGAACAATACTGCATGCTGTGGAAACTTAATTTGGACTTTGTACTACACTGTTCAGGTATTTGTCCAGAGACTTGTCAGTGAGTATTTGGATCTATTTTCACATACATGCTGAAAGCAAAACCAGAAAAGAAGTACATAGAAGTGGAGTCTATCTGCTTGACTGCTACCATGCATAATTATCCGTTGATAACTATAACGTATGTTGGAATCTACGATATTATTAATATCTGCAAACTACACTTCACAATATCTTTATGTATTCTGGAGAGTTCTACATTGCTGTCTGTAGTTAGCGTATGTGTAATAGTAGTGTACGTGCAAGATGGTGTGAGTAATACCATACTGAAAGAAAACAGAATTTTGTTGAATGATGTATTTTGTTTGTGTAAGAGTAACCATTAGAGGCTCTGCTGTGTCTGTGTCTCTCTGTTCTGTGCAAACCGATTTCACATGCTGTAAAACCTGTTATAATTTCTCTCGTCAACAGATTTATGTAATTCAGAATAGAAGGAAACACTGGCTAGGTAGACTAAGTTCAGTGGCCTAGAATTTGGGTTACCTAGAAAGTACTGTTTAAGGCATTGACATTAATTGATTAATTAATTAATTTTTAATTAATGTGTTTCTTTGGGTCATCAGATTATTTGATTGAGGTTTAAATTACCCCTCCTTAAAATGAAGATACGATTTTCTCTTTTTAAAATCCTTTGAGACAAAGAGATAAGCAAATAAGTACTGATGGATTAGGAGTCAACTTTCTTACAAAAGTAGTGGTAATTAAACTACAGAAATTTTTCAAAGTGAAAGGAATTGATTTCCCATCGCTTGAAATCTCTATTTCTGTGCCATTTGAGACAAAGCCATACAAGTGTCTGCTCTACAGCGCGTGTTTGGCACTATCCTCTGAGTATCAGAACACAGGAGTGAGGTATCCAAACTCATTTTTGTTTACTGTGGGCACAGATAATAATTGTATTACAGCTGAACAGTAATGTCTAATTTGGTTTTAGTTTTGTGATTGAGGTGTTGGGGAAAAAAATGTGTTAGAGGCCTTATGGATTAAATACAGTTAAAGGACCAAGCCTATACCTTCTCTTCAACAAGTACGTTTCAGCAAACTTCTGCTGCTGTGTAGCACTATAGTACATAATTCTTCATTAATGTCCATATAATATTTAGGACTTCACATTTTAGAGTGATGAAAATATTGTGTTCCAACATCAGCTTAGTAAGCCAGTCTATAAATTATAGTTTTGGGGATAAATAAAGATTTACCGAAGTTTCAGTACTAGTAAATGACTCTTCTATAAGGTTGTAGTGTGAATTCTTTATTTCTTGATTGCTCAGACTTTAAGGTGCTTTTACTACAAAACATTTACTACAAAAGGCCAGTGTTACTGTACTAGTCTATATCTATACTTAGCAGATGAAACCTTCAAACAAAAAGACAAGGAATACCTTGCAGCTACCTGACTCTCACCAACATTTTTAGATGGAGCCTTGCATAAACTACACATCTATTCAAAGAACAGAGGAAGTGAAGTCAGTCTAATTTCTAGATCATATTCCAAAACATAAAAAGAGAGAAAATGGAATTTCAATGCAACATACAGTAAACTTCCTTATCTTCTCCTTTGACTTATTGATTGCTTTGACTTATTGATTGCTAATGCAGATTTTCTTATCTGTTTTATCACCATAGTGTAAGATAACTTTAACAATATCTCTACTGTCTAAGCCACAATAGAACAGAGTGAACTATTCTCACATCAGTGTTTGACAGTGCTAGGGCAACAGAAGAATGAGCTAACTTGGTGAGAACAAATTGGAAGGCAATAAATGAACAAATGTGAAATTGGAGGGCCATGCAACTGAATGAACCAACGCAAGCAAACAGTTTCCAAATACAAATTGTAGGTGACATGGGAGGAATTTGCTTCAAAGGTCATTTCCTTCACTATTATTATTATTATTTTAAATAATTTTATAGATGCCAAAACCCATCAACATCTTTTTTGTTACAAATAAAACCACTAGAATCCGTAGGCATAGCTTCTGGGCTAAAATAGGAGTAAAAGAGGACTAAAATAGGAGGTAAAGAGGACTAAAATAGAAGTGTTCATGAATTGTAATATAGGAACAGAATGTTTATACTGAGTTTCTATAAGAACAGGAAACAGATACATCTGACTACCATATAACTACTGAAAAAACAGACTTTTATGTATTAAACAGGGTTTATAGTGATACCAATGATAATTTAAAATAGACACAAGATCCAAAAGTAAAATTTAATGAAAATTTTCAAAAAGGTTGTCAAGAGAAACTATTCAGGCTTGGAGCTGTTTTTAAGAATGAACTTTTGGGGGGAAGTGAATGATTTCTTCTGGTAGATGGATGCTTCTGTGCAGTTCTCAGCCACAGATTTTGATTACTGCATTTTGAGGGACAATGATTGCATAATTTGCTATTAGTACACTTAATCTCTTAGCAAATCAAATTACTGAAAGAGTTTAATATGCATTCTTGGCTTTCAGTCAGATTCACTGGGAGTACAAAGTAAATGTGCTATTGCAGTACACAGATTCACATCAGGGTAGGGCATGTACAGTGAGTAAAAATTGATTGGAGACAATGTCTTGATTTTTTTTTCTATATTTACTAATAAAAAAATGACTATTTCTATTATTTATTCTTTAGAAAATACCAATCTGCTAATTCCTTCACAGTCTCTAAAGTAACAGGTTAGTATTTATTTCTTATAAACTCAGTTACTTTGAATTATGGTTTTCTAAATAGCACACATTTATTGGTTTCTTTTGGTTTTACTTTATTCAGTTCAAGCTATCACTTGTGAAACAACAGTAGAACAATTGTGTCCCTTTCAAAAACCAGCCTCACACTGTCCAAGGTAAAATTCTTTGAATATTTTATTATTACAAAGTGCTGCCTTATCTTCTGTCAGATAATAATTGTCTGTAATTGTCATTGACAAAGGTGACAGTAGAAGCTGTAAAAGTGAAGTCAGAAATGTTTTACTGATATTTTTGTCTTTGGTGTAAACAGACGGCCAGGTAAGTGAAGATGATCTTCAGGCTCTTTTCATAAGGAGAAGCTCCCGATCTTTCTTTGCTCTCTTGGCATATCTTAGTGAAGATTTGGTTAGACTAAACACTGTGAAGAAAGATCCATTTATCTTTTTCATTTTCCACTATTAAATCTATGCACCTAGAGCAAAATACATGTTATTTCAATTTATTCACCTGTAAAACAGATACAATAAAATGAACTGATAAAAATATTTGTCACAGAAGTTATCAAATTGTTTGGGAATTTTGGAGTGAGCAAATAGATTTGCAACATGATTGAAGTATATATTGTTAAGGTCAGGTGTGGTCTGCAAGTCAGTTAACTGCTTTCAGTCAAATATATGTACGATTTCTTTGAAGCTTATGTTTTCACTTATTGAAAGAAGCCTGTGCCTCAATATTTTGAGGAAGGAAATCCGTAACAGTTCTTAAAACCATAGATGAGTCAAAGGTAAATACACTGTAGCATGATTTACCACAAGCTAAGCTGGAGATATCCACAGGAGTACTTTCATAGCAATCCTACCGCCAATACAGGAAGTAAGCACAAAGCCAGAACTGCTAGGAAAACATTGCTTCATGTAGCACTTGGGTCCATGGACTTGTTTGGTGTTTGGCTGTGACTCCTAGCTTTCTAGCTGGAAGATGGGGAGAAGCAAGCAAAGGAGTGGAATGCAGGAATGGATGGATGAAATCTCATACTTCTACCTTCTTTATTTTTTTCCTTAATTGAAAAATAAAACTAGTTTCATTAAGAGAAAAACACAGTCTGTCTTTAAGAAAAAATAAAAATAACATTAAAATGATTAATTCTGGTATATCAATTTAAGAACCTTCTGAACAGCAATGATCCGTTCAAGATTCTGTGCATGTGCTTAACATAATTCTGAAAATGTAGTCTAAGGAGCTACAAGCACTAATCATCAGTAATGGCACTGATTGTACAAGCTCCTTTTTCCTTCTTATGCCTTAACCATAAATCATCAAGTCTTCTAAAGCTTCTTTCTTGCTTTCTTCAGACAAAAATCTCCCTTCCAGCTGCAACAGCTTGTTTCAATGACCCATCTGATAAGACCATAGCATGCCCAAGGGCTGTGACGTGCCAAATATTGACTAGAGTGTGGGTAGTATCCCAGTGAAGGATGCTTTCCTAGTGCTGCCCCAAAAAGGAAGGCTCTAAAACTATAAAGTCAAGACCCAATTTTAGATAAAACACCAAAACACCCTCTCAGAGTAGATCTGAGGTTTATTAGCATTTCCTCCTTGTAGCATATTATAATTTTCAAACACAATGCTTGCTACCTTCTATACTATTATTAGCTTTCCGCATAGTTGTCCTGTATATATTGAAGCTATAGGATTCATGAAACACAAAGTTTTCTCAAAGTTAAACAAAATGCAGATGAATAAGGCAGTCTGTGTTTTAGTAGCATTCTGATCCCCTAAAATCTCATTACTTTCCAAGGTTTTCCATTTTATCCATAACTGTTAAGTGCTCACCCTCACTGTAAGTTGCTAAATTTCTTTAATCACCAGCTCATCAGCACCATACCAGGTCTTCTTTCATATACGCATCTCCTGAGAAGGTATTCAGCTGTACTGTTTGGATAGAATGCTGTCAAAACAGATAATGATACATTAGCTTTTCTACTGTCCTCGTATATGCTAAATGAAGAGATGACCTGCTTATCTAAAAGGAGGAAGAAGACCAGACCTGTTGAAGAATGTTTTCAAGCACTTTGTGAACCACAAGTTGGATCAGCAATGCTTTTCAGTCAATAGTAACAAAAGCCCCAAAACTGATTGTCTTTTAATGTCAGTATGTATGTCTGTATGCGTCATCAAATAGATTGATAATGCTGATGTTGAATATGATATATAGTAATACTTTAATATCATTTTTCCTAACTGAGTGTGCTTTATTTTCAATATTTCAGGGTGTATTGTCCTCGCAACTGTATGCAGGCAAATCCACACTATGCTCGAGTAATTGGAACACGAATTTATTCTGATGTAAGTACTGTGATTTACATTGCATTATATAATGAAATATAAAGTCCTATGATAAACTATAAAGATAATACTATCATATAAATATTCATTTTTCCTCCACATGTAGTTTTTTTTTTAGACCTAATATCAGAAAAAAAAAAGATGTGCTATCTTCTAGATGTGTATTTTATGAAGTGTTTTGTCAGAGGCTTCCATTTAAGTACTCAGCCGCTGATGATATGGAATTTTTATTAAAAAATCTTCAGCAATTTCTGGATACGTGTTTTCAATTTTTGATCAAAATTCCCATTGGTTTGCTCAGTATTGGCAATGTATACTCATCAGCCATCTGATACAATGATCAGAGGGCTGGAGCACCTCTCCCATGAAGAAAGACTGAGAGAGCTGGGGATGTTCAGCCTGGAGAAGAGAAGGCTCCAGGGAGACCTTGTTGCAGCCTTTCAATACTTAAAGGGGTCTTATGAAAAGGGTGGAGAGGGACTCTTTACTGGGGAAGATAATGATAGGACAAGGGGGAATGGTCTTAAAGTAAAAGAGGATAGATTTAGATTAGAGATTAGGAGGAAATTCTTCACTGTAAGGGTAGTGAGGCACTGGAACAGGTTGCCAAGAGAAGTTGTGGATGCCCCATCCCTGGAGGTGTTCAAGGCCAGACTGGATGGGGCCTTGGGCAACCTGATCTAGTGGGTGGCATCCCTGCCTATGGCAAGGGGGTTGGAACTGGATGATCTTTAAGGTCCCTTCCAACCCAAGCCATTCTATGACTTAAACCCTTGGTTTTTAGACCCTAATGTAAACAAAGCTTCTTCCTGATTAACCAAAAATTATTCTGAAAATATATGTCAACACTCTCATTGTTTTGGATATTTCTTATCATTGTAGATAGCTAAATATTTGCAGAAGGATTTTGAGATACTTGAGTAAAATATCTCGCATTATATCTCACATTGTTATATTATTGTAAGATACTAATATTGCATTTTTTTCAGTCATTCTTATTCCTAGTCCACATTTTTTATCTGCCATGTCTTTTCTATATCATGCTTAGTTCCCAAACAGATAGCCAGAGCTAAATGAATATTCATTTTTTTTTTCTTTTTTTCTTTTTCTCTGCTTTGTCATCTCTCTTTGGAGAAGCCACTATGTAGTGGCAGAGAGAGCAGTTCACATTTTTTACCAGTAAGCTGCATGATGTAACTGTCTTTTATCTGTCATACAGAGTAGTATGGTGCCCAGCTGGGTCAGATGATGCTTTTCACTACTTTTCACCACCTCAAAATATGTGAAAATAATATGCAAACAATTGTTCATCATTATTTTGAAACTGACTAATGTTCAGTAGATTGCTTGTATAATTTGGGTCCCTGTCCTCCGTGTATGAGAAGCCCTTCCAGTTGAGTAAGCAGCACTGATCTATGCCTGTGCAACTGGGACTGGGTCCTTAATGTGCATAAGAGGGGAGTGAAAATAGTTTTAATGATAGTTCATTTTGTTAAACACACTTTTATTTCAGTTCTGAGGTTTCAATGAAAGGTAACAGCCAAATTTTCCCTGTGAGACAGAAGAGATTATGTTGTGGGAGAAAGAAGACCCATTTCTGTTTAACTTATACAGGAAAAAATCTCAGAATATATATTTGCTTTGGCTAGAAAAGTCCCAGCTTACTTTAATTAGTATTAGAGTTGTGCTTTAAAATTATTTTAGATATACTGTCTCATTGTTCATGTCCATTGTATAGAAATGTGTGCAGCCATACTGCTTTTAGGAAAAAAATGGACGTAAATACAGGTAAGAAAAGAGGGATGGGAGTCTTCCTATTAACTTCAGATGTTGAGAGGGTAGATATCCACACTGAAGCTGGACATCTGGGTTATGTTTATAGCAGTTTGTAGTAGCAGTGGTGAAAGAGATGAATAGGCAAAGCAGAATTCATTTGACCTTTTCTGAGTGTCTCCTTCAGTATGGGATGAATAGACTACTAGATCTGTCAATTTCTTTCCATTTCCTACAGAAGGGTCCTAGGGCATCTAGATAAGATGTAGACAGACACATCCTCTTGATATGTGTACATATATTCCCATTGATAGCTTTATGTGATTTTCTACAGTTTTTGTTTCTACCATTTAAATTATTTTAAAGATACTTTTTATTGGAATTTTCACTATGCAATATGACTGTATATTTTGTTCATTCTAATTTATGACTGAACTAGTTTCAGGTGAAGTGTTTATAGAGAATATTTAACAAATGTATCCTCTTTTTCAGCTTTTCATGTATTTATAGATTTGTCTGCAGATACAGGGAATTCATTTGCCCACTTGTCATAGCACGCATATTGCAAATTGCAGTCAATGATCTACTTGGTAGATTCCACAAAATCTATGGTGGATTTTTCGTGATGTTATTTCATTAAAAAACAAACAAAAACCAACATATATATGTATGTATGTACAAATAACATGCACATGGCTATTTATTTGCACTAGTACTTAGGCCACTCGCATTCGGTAAATGTACAAGAATATTTATTAATTAAAAACAAATAACAGATGTCACATCAAAAACATATGTTTACAAAACCATTTCTGTAGTATTCATGAGAATCTAGTTAAGCATTTCCATTTCTAGCTTTGGTATGGCCAGTCATACATTCTTATATTCATTAATATGCTACTCCTGCTACTCCTTTTTCTGTTCTCTGATTTGTCAATAGTGCCCCACAGAACTTTTACCCTGTTGGTTCTCCCATCTTTTTCTTTTAGCTTTGAGATTGCAGTGATTGTTCCTAACTTGCTTGAAACAAAACTCTCCATTACTTCATCCTCCCTTCTTCCAGTGTGCTAGCTCTTGTCTCTTTGTGGCAGATCAATCACAGCCGTGTTTTATATAGCCAGTGTCTATAACTTAAGTGTGTGAAGAGTTTTCATGTAATACTGATCCCCCGTGTTCTACACCTTTTTGTTTGTTTGATGGTCTCCTTTTGTTTTCACTTCTCTTGAGGTAGTCTGCAAGTTCCTTAAAGCAAAAGCATCTCGTATTCTATGTCTATGGTACAATGAGTTTCTCTTCTGAATAGTGCTATTATGGTATAAATAAGAACTGTAGTATGGCTAGTTCTTAGCAAACAGAAGTACAAATTACTCATTCTTCATATGGCCCAAACGTATCACCACCTTTGTGTCTTGTGTCCCTCCTGGCCCTACTCCTAAGAGTTTCCACATACCAATTCTTTGTCATGGTGGGAGATGGGAAAAGTTTCCTGTTCTCTTGTGCTGAGGAGTTGGTTACAATTTTCAACTTTGTTTAATCCATTTTTTCTAAAACTTTGAGTCTTATTTCTGGACTAGAGTCGTGCCAATGAGCATTTTATTAATATTTATTTTTAAAGCACTTTTCAATTGACTTCATTTGTGAAATAAGATAAAAACCTTCCCAAGAACTGAATTATATCAGGCTCGACTGATACTGATTATATTAGTTGTCCAAACTCTGCTGGAGATGCTCTTGCAGCACCTACATTTAAAGAGAAAGTCCTTTGTTGCTGTTAGTCCTTAGACTAACAAAGTACCAAAATATTTTTACACAAAAGAATAGAGGCTTTTTGAAATAGCTGTAATAGTTAAATAAATATATATATATATTATTTTGCTTGTAGATTTTTAAAAAAACATACAATAATTTCTTAAGAGGTTAAGATTTATATTGTATGTATTTATTGTGCTGTTTTCATAGTAAGCAGCATTTTCCCAAAGACAACCTCTTTCTAGTAGCAGTAGCTCTGTGTTATGAGAGTCGATTGAGCAATTCTACAAAAAAATTGAATCTACATTTGGTGGTTACATATCAGCAAAAGTCTTATCTAAAAAAATTTATGGAGTTTTATCAGCTCATACCATCTGAGGATTTTGAATTTTGGTTTCAATAACCATATACGGAAATATTTCCCTAACTCTTGTGTGAAAACTCATAATTCTCTGCTGTAGTGAAATATGATATAAAAATAGTATTAAATAGTCCTATAGTTCTTCAAAGGTGAGGGAGAAAGGCTTGTGGTTTGCAGAGTACTGCTATGGTGTGGTAGATATTTGGTATTTTGCTGAGTAGCTAAGAAGGAAGATAATTAAGCAGCTTGGTATTCAGATTCTATGACCTGTTAAATACTAATGAATGTCAGAGGGTTCACAGCACAGCAATAAAGCAGGGTCGTATAATGCTGCATGAAATGTTTATGTTACCGTAAAGTACTGCCTTACATATCCTTCAGGGTGAGTTCATGAAAATTATACAAACAGACCCAAATCTCTGAGAAGACTTCCAGAAAGTGTTATGAGGCTGCTAATGTAAAATTATCAATAATATACTGAATTTTGTGATAGACAGAGATTTGATATCCTATTGAGTTTAAATTAACAGAAATTTTACCTTAACAGTTCTGGGAAGTGTGATCAGGGTGGTGAAACATTATTGAGTAGGAAATGTTATGGCATCAGTATTGGAATCTGATTCGATTTAGATGAAGAACGCCAAGCCAATGAAAAGTTCTTGAAAGCTCAAAACAGATAAAACTTCCTCAAAAAATGTGATAAAACTATATAGATTTATTCATCAGTATACATATAATTCATATTTATGAATTTGTACTCATTTAATTGTTCATATATTCATAAGTTATGCATGTTTGTGGATACCTTATGAGCAGATGAGCCAGGCTCCAGGCTCATCTGTAAAGCAGCATTAGAATATCAGTTTATTTTTCGTCTGATGATCATCTCTTGATTTGACCTCTTCAACCCCATTCTTCTGACCTCATCTTTTTCACATATCCCGTGTAACCATCTTGCCTTTAGGTTTAAAATGTTTTACATTAGCCGAACCATCCAGTAATCAATTGTGGTACCAACTCTAGCAATGACTCCATCCTATACTGGAAATAGTTTCCAACAAGAAGTCAGCCTCTTTTGTCATTCTGCTTCCATTGTTTTATCTTTACTTTCTTATTCACTTGATCAGAAACTTCCAAATAGCACTGAAGTAGTCATTATCTTAGCCACCCTCAAATGTAATTATGAAGGTATCCTCCTTTCTAGTAATATACACCAAGTGCAGTCTATTGGTTAGTATTACAGAGGTGACAAACTCTGATTTTTATTTTACTCAATTGTACCTCTAGCTTGTTTTATATCTCCAATGTGAATTGAAAACTGAATTGCTACAATATTATAGTACTAGCAATTAATAGTGTTCTTCTAGTTCTTCACTGTAGTTAATTGCTTGTAAATCTTGTCTTTTGTTTCTGTAGACTGTAATCCTCTATTTGCAGGGACTATTTATATCCCTGTATATTAGAAATTGTACACAAGCAACATTATCTTTAGGTACTCCCATGAGTACATAAAGGATGCTGTAATCCTAAAAATAAGGTGACTACTACTGTTCAGGATATAATGAAAGTCTGGCAGATTAGGGAGGAAGAGATAAAGTACAAAGGAGCATAAATGGTATCCCTTCTGGCATGTTCAAAAGCAGCAGCCAGCAGGATAAAGAGGAAAAACTCTAAAGTGCCTTTGCTAAAGATTCTTTGCATAAAACAGTTTCAAATCATTACTCCCAGAAATATTGTATCACTAAAAGACAAACTATATAACATCAAAGCTGGCAGCTTCTGTGGTTGAAGTAGGAGTAGGAAAACCATTGCTATTTTAAGTTCCTGATTTTATATAGCATTGAGATTACAAAATAGCTACAGGAACAGATATAAATTATTCCAATTATAACTGGAAGAAATGCAACTCTTGTTTAAATAGCTGTCTGTGTAACCAGCTATTGATATTTGTATTGGCTTAGTTTTTAAGGTTGTTTGAGGAGAGGAGAGACCTATTGCAGTGAAGGCTTTTCTTTTTTTTCCACAGAACAACTTGGTTTTAAGTGGACATTCACTGTAGCTGGAGCTACGTTTCGTAGTGCTGAGTATTGAAGTAGATTGGGACATACATTCTACGCTAAGAAGTTTCATACTTCTGGCAATTGATTTTTTGCATGCTTAAAGAGTAATGGAGCTCTACAAGTTTAAATCAATTATTTTAATCATTCTCAAGATTGTCACTGAACTATCCTTCTATAAATATTATTTATGCTACACGCTTTCATGACAAGACATTAGCGGACAGATTTTAGGTTTCATATAGATGAAACTGCTGTTAATTTCACAGAGTTTTGCCTGAGTAAAACTAAGGAATAATAGCTAAGGATTATTTTAGATCTATTTGTTTTGTCTGATGCTTACATTATAATTTTAATATAATAATTGAAATATAATTAGCTTTTAATATTGGCCCGTGTCTCGGTAAGAAATTCTAATGTTCCCTTGAATATTATGGATCATTTCACTGCTGTTTGAGATTCTCGAGCTGGAGATAGAATTAATACAGTCAAATTTTAGGGAGGACATCTCTTCCTGGAAACATACAACTGCAGTGTGCTTTTGCTGTTCTGCTGTTCCAGTACATGACTCTGGCTGGAGATTAAACTGAATCTATAATAATCTATAGGATCTATAATAATTTATAGGTTTGGTTTTTACTACCTCTCTGCTGTTGAAGTGATGGTGGATAAAGCCTTTCATTTTGAAAAGCTCAAGAATTTGAACAGGTCCTTGAACTGAAATAGGCTGAAATAAATGATTTTTGAATCACACTGTGGAAGATCATTGAAGAGACAGTGGTATATTCCTATAAACTGGTCTTTGAATCTGATTTAAGTACCATAAACATTAATAAAATCAGTCATGTGATGAGTGTAATTGTTTTACATTTGCTATAATTTAGTTTAGGCATCCTTATTTGTTTTCTTCTAAATAATTTTGAAATAAAAGGATGAATGAAAACTAAACTTATCCTCTTTCTTTCTTAGATATCCAGTATCTGCCGAGCAGCTGTACATGCTGGTGTAGTCCGCAACCAAGGTGGTTACGTTGATGTTATGCCTGTAGACAAAAGAAAGGTGTACGTTGCTTCCTTTCAAAATGGGATATTTTCAGAAAGGTACAGAGCCCATTTTCAAAGATTACTGTTTACCCTTCACCTCAATAAGGTTTACAAAGTATTATATTATGTCTCTTTGTACCTGTACCTTTGTACCTGTACCCAACAAATAGGCCAACTTGGGTGATTTACAGAGCTTGTGTAACAGCTGTGGTGACTTTGGAGAAGCTGTGGTACAAGAACTGTTTGCCTCTTCTAAGCTTGTAAATCTTTACTCTAAAAAGCTTCTTATAAAAAACAAACAAATCAAAAAAAGCCCTCTTGTTTATTCTTCTGCTTATGTTGCAACTAATATTTGATAAGAAAACTACTTCTGGTTCCTTTGGTAAAACACCAAAGAATGTTTACGTTAACTTTAGTGATCTATTCCATCTGAGAGGATCTGCAGTAACAGATCATTACAGATTTACATAGAATCAAACCAGTGAACCTGGTTCATAAATGATATTCACAAAACATTAAACATTTTTTTTATTTTACATTTTTAATGGTTTTACTGTTTTAATCAGTATTTTTCTGAAAGACGTGGAGGTGGTGTGAAAGTTCATTTACTTATACTCGGTGTATTAGCATCTTCTATGATGATAACACATGGCTGCATGTTGCAATTCAAATCCAATTCTTTAAAGAACTCTCCAGTTTCTATAGGAAGAAAATAAATGGCCTGGAAAAAAACAAAACAAAACAAAACAAAAAAAAACCTTGTGCCACTCTTTCTGTCCTGCAAAGCTAAGAATGTTTGTTACCTCTAAAACCAAAAAGTTTGTGTAGGAAAAATCTCAAAAAGTATCTGTAAAGAACTTGGAAGTAGGAGAAAAAGGATTTTTTTTTTTTTTTTGGGAGGCCTTACCCCTTTACTTCATAAACCTTTGAGTAAATTTGGAATCTTTTAAAATACATCTTTCATTTTCTTCATTAATAACCCCCTTTTCCCAATTAATGTCCATTTCCCTCAGAAAGAGTGGTTCCTTACTGACACTTATGTTCTCCATCTAAATCTCCTCACTGAGAAGAAAAGGAATCAGAAAAAAATATTGCAGGTTTAATCATTTTTTGTACTTTACCATTCTAGTGAAGTCAAAGTCAATGGTTAGGAGAGCAGTTCAATGCAAGTTTTCTGTGAAGCTGAAAAATTGTTATGAAGATTGTAATGCCAGTGCAGACATCGTATTTCATTATGCACTTCTTTATTTTTGTTCTGTTTTCCTTTCTTAGGTATGTCTCAGATATGTTTTGCAAAATAGAAAATAATGAGACCATTAAATATGAAGTGTTATATTTTTGTCTTATAAACTAAACTATATTCTACCAAAATTTCCTTGCAGTTTTTGTTGTTATATTTCTTTTAAAGCTAGATATTTAGCCATTCAGAAGGCTATCAGTATTTTAAATATATTTCCTGTGATTTGCAAAATATGAATTCTCTTTAGAAATACATGCAACCAGTGATCAAGTAATCTCCTGGGTCTAGAAATTATATCTGAATATAGCTATTAGAATGGCCAACATAAGATGCACGCTTTCTCTTTTTTCCCCCCAAAAAAATTTTTAAGAGTTTTGCTTTATTCATTTAATTAGAATCAACTCAGGATTTCTTGAAATTTTTGTGTTACAATTTGTTCTCAATAAGTTTCTTGGAAGAAAAATTAATCTGAAAGTTCTGTAATTTAAAAAAAAAAAAAAGTAGTAAAAGTTATGAGAAAAGTTATGGGTAGTAGCTACAGGAAATGTTGCAGGACCCTAGAGCTGTATTTAACAATTCTAAAAGAAAAGTCTTTGTAGTGTCAGTCTTAAAAATAACTCCAGGAATGTTTTTTGTGTTTCAGTTTACAGAATCCTCCAGGAAGCAAGGCATTCAGAGTATTTGCTGTTGTTTGAGTCTAGCGAGAAAAATGTAAAACAGGCAAGTGAAACCAGAGCACTTGGAAGAGAATAATAGAGGCCATTTCTTATAATTTCTAAAATTTGTATAAAGCTGTAACATTCTTGTACAGAATATATATACTGCTTTCCACCAAAAAAGTTTAAATTACATATATATCTTAATGAAAAAAATCTGTAAAAGTAAACATGGGAGAAAAATTCATTTGAAAATCTATATTGATATATAACAGTATTTTGAATCCTGTGTTAATTATTGCTATATTTTCTTAGCAGTTACTCCTATACAGTTAATTCAAAGCTCATAAATGTTCTGTTCTCTTTATCTGAATATGATATTGTATGGTGCTTTATATATGCCACTAACAGTAACCTTAAAACTATACCATAGAGAGGCCTGAGTTTTTATTTCCAATGTACATAAAAGAAGCCATCCCAGTAATTCAATATAATAAATCATGCCTTAAAGTGAAATGAAAATATATATAACTTTTTGATGATTTACAGTAGCATTAGCCATGCAAGCTTAAATGAAGAGCTAGACTGTTTTCAATTTCACACTAATCGTAACAAGTACAAATACCTATTTTAAAATAAAATAGAAAATATGGAGAAGTCCTGGGTCATATTAGTATGTTTTCCTCTAAAGAAATATTTCTATGAGAGTGGGCCATTCATGTTTGTTATTTCTTAAATACTTTAAATAAAACATTTATTGGATGCTGGTAAGCTCTTTAGTTCAAGTACCCAATTCATTTATGACCCAGTCCTTCACATGTATTCACCTACCTTGAGATGGGAGATTGAGTGAGGCATGTATAACCTTGGAGGATCTGAGTCTAAAAGAGAATTTTCATATTGAGAAGTCAAGTTACCTGAAATTAAAGAATAAACCATCAGATCTGCAGTACAGTTCTGCGCACATATGTGCTTTACTTCTACCATGTGACTCATTCAATTTACCAAAATTGGGTTTCAGTAAAACCACAGATTTATACACACGTTTAATGATTTGTAAGCTTGAGGGCTTAAGATGTACATGGTATCCGTATACTATACAAAATTGTGAGGGTAAATGTTTAAGAAAACGAAAATGGTAACAAAGGGTAACCTTGCTCCTCATGACCTGGCAAATACTCCTGCAGGCCAGGAAGTATAGTGGTACGGAGCCCAGTGACAATAATGTCATTTGTTGCTTCACCATTTTTAAAAATTCATTTATGGTGAACAGCCTTGTGCATTAATTTTACCATATTATGGTATATGAAGAACATGTAACGGTGATACTATGTTTCTTTCTATGAAAAGTGTATTGTGCTTTAAGACTGAAAAGCTGTTAAACTATTTTTGTTATTTTTTATTTCTGTTGTTGAATTTATTTCCTTTCAACTTGTAAACTGATTCATATTCTTCATATTTCAGAATATTATATTCTGCCTTCTGTTTTGCTACATGTACTACCTCATGTAGTTAGGCAAGCTCTGTTAGTTTTTTAATCTGTTTTGAATAAAATTAATTTACATAGTAAGAGTATATTTGACAGCCATTATTGTTTGCTCTGCCTCAAGAATTAAAAATAGCAAACACAAAGTTTTCTTTTTTGCCGAATTAAATGTTGCAAGTTGTAGGACCAAGCAGTAGACATAATCTGAAGTTTTGAAAGCTGTAGAGGCAGCATAGGTACACAACTTCAATTAATTACATTGGGAGTTTTATGAAGTCTTCCAGTCATTTTTCAAGTTCTGGCCACGGTATCTGGGAGCAGATTGCTTTGTCATTTTAATGGGCAACTCTGTCAGAAGGTGACTGTGAAAAAACAAACAAACAAAAAATGCCACCTTTTTCCAGTTCAATATAGCTCTTTCCTCTTCTGGTAAATGTTTATAGTGTAAAGTGTTTCTAGTTACATTTGTTGGAAGCAAGCACTTTATCATATTGCTCATTCCTATTTTGCCTCATAAGACTAATGGTCAATTTGGAAGTTCCGGTTGGGATATACGTTTAATTGGTGAGGGAGACAAAAAGTCTTTGTGTAAACCCCGCTTTTTTTTTTTTAAGGTGGTGACAGGGAAGAGAGCCATTGTAAGAAGTTTTGTATAGATTGAGCAGTACTATCATTAACCACTGTTCAGAAATGAAAACGTAGTATAAGTAGACTATGACTGTGTTAGGATTCCAAGTCACTCAAAAGCTTGCACCACCGTGAGATTAAAAACAGCAAAATAATAACACTGTTGGAGTTATCAGAACATAAAGTGGAATAAGGCCACTTCTGAAATTAAGGGGAAGCGTCTGAGAAAGACAGTTGAAACAAAATAATCTGAAAACACTCATCCTTTGTTTTCCTCAAAAAACCTTTCCTCACAGGCAGGACACTTTCTTGGCTTGGCTTTGCAGGCCAGCAGCTCCTACTGGTGGGGTCCATGGTCCCCACCAGTTGCCTTAGGATGCCTTGGGAAGTCTGTTGGGTGCTGCAGAGCCTCTGTGGTAAGCCAGCTCCCTGCTCTCTGATCAGGCAAATAAGATGCTTCTCTTTCTTTGAACAGAGCAGTGCCTGGTGCTGGGGAAAGACAACAGTCACATTTTCAGTCATAACCAAAGCTTTCTCCCTTTTGGTATATGGGTGAAGGGGGTCCTAGGTGGAAACATGGCTACCATACCAAATTTCTGCCTTTTTTCCTCCATTTGTTTGCCTAGACTTTTTTTGTTCTTCATGTCTTTTTTGCTCTTCTGCATGTCTTTGCTTTTTGTCCTCTCTCTCATCTTTAAAGTCTAACCTGCATTTGCTCGGAATTTCTTTGCAAGGGGGACAGGAGTGGACCCTTGACACCAAAACAACAAAGTCAGCACTTGGTGAATTGGGGGCTGCTTTTAGTGTATGTAAGTGGTTGCTGTGAGCAGCTCTGCTAACAAACACAGTCACAAGAAGAAAGGGAGGTGAGTAATTCTTTCTCCTCACATCTGTTGCACATACTTGGGAGCCCTGTTACTTTTCCACATGCAATGATTCTAACGTATCCAAATATAAATCCCCAGATAACTCCAGCTTCTTGAGAAATTCTCTACTAAGTGAACTATAAATAATGGGTCAAGAAGTAGATATTCTGAAGCAGTTGTACAGTGAGTGAGAGCTGCACATTATTTTTGTCTGCACCAAACCAACTACATGCCAGATGGTCACAGCTAATTCACAGAAAGCTCAAATGAGGAACTAGCAGTATTAAAGAACACATTATAGCATAATGAAAAAATGTAGAAGAAAGTAAAATTTTAAATGCTGAAGAATTGATTGGTTAATCAGAAACTTAGAAAAGGATGGTATCAAAATTTAAAAAGGGCGTAATCTATAAGAAAGTAGTGCCTAATTCATGCTATTCATAATTTTTAGCTTGCTTCCCAGAAAAGACAAGTAAGTAGCCAACAGGAATAATTACAACTGATTCATAACAATCCTCTACCACTAAATAAATACATAAATAAGAAGCTGTTTTAGTACATTGATATCTGCCATTTATGATTTTGAAAGAGCTAAAATATTAAGAAATGTAAACCTGCTAAGTGTCTGATGACCTCTGTAAGCATCAATTGAGGCATTTCTCTGCTATGCTGCATCACTTCTGGATGGAGTAGCTAATTTCATAACTAAACAACAGTTAGTATGAAAGCAAGGTGGTATGAAAAACCCAAACAGGTAATTATTTAAAATTCTTTAAGAGTTTTATCTTTCTGATAGATGTATGAGAATACTTCAGTTTAAGGGAAGTTGGAACCCATACTCATGCCAACAGACAGCTCATGGTACTAGCTGGACATAAACTGAGGAAACTAAGAAACATTTCCTAAACATTATGGATAGTGAAGAATTTTAGTGAGTTTACAGACTTACCTGTGTCCTATTTCTGTGCAGGGGACAGTCTGATCTAGAAATTATACATGAAGTATTTTTGGAATTAAGCCTGAAACACAGGCTAGGATAATTTGTTATCTAAGTTTGTGCTTTCTTAACATAAAAAGTTACAAGTTTTATGTCAATGCTAGACTGAGAGCTGTGTATGGATTATCAGCTGATTTAAAAGAAGAAAAAATAACATCTGCTTTTTTTGCCTGTTTTGGCGCATATGCTCAGCAAAATGCACGACACACTATTTCCTATAGCAGATATGTAACCAAGTTACTCATATAAACAAGGTCTTCTGTGTGGCAATTGCATTTGAAGTATGTTATGAATTTGACTTAAAACTCAGATAAGCCACCTTCCTGTTCATACACAAGGGAAGGCTTATTTCCTGCAATTTCTGTAGGCATATAAAGGGTCAGATTTAGAAATGTAAATATTTGGAAGTTATAAGGATTATTCATACAGTGCAATATTCTGCTTGTAAATTTATATAAATACTGTATGAAATACTGTACTGTCATGCTTTCTGTCTTAAGGCTTTTCATAGCATCTGTGGAACTCCAGGGAATTAAACAAAGAATGAAAAGCCTGGAGAGTTTTGTTTCATTCACTGTATAATATGCATCTTACAAGGCTTTAGATATACAGATGATAGCATTCTTTAGTTTTTAGAAAGTTGCATATGATTTTTTTATGCATCACCATTCTGTGATGATACTGTGCTTCTATGATGATTTTATAAAGATATACATTGTGCGTATGGGAAAAGTACTCATACTGTCAGCCTTAGCTTTAGCTTGTCTTTGCAGTCAGGAATAAATGATTAGTATTTTAAATATGGTCACTATTTATATTTTTATATTACCTTTATTAAATGACAAGTCCTTGCCATGTACTATGGGACTGTGAAAACGAAATCAAATGTGATTCCTGCTCCATGTTAACACAGGATGATAATGTGACACCTGAAATTTACCATCAGTTGTTCAATGATACATCTTAAATGTTTTGTTCATCTTAGCCTTGTTGCTGGAAAACAGATGACCACATCATAAAACCATCATAGCATTTTGCAAAAAGTAGTAGCAATGAGTTTTAAATTTTCAAAAGCTAGCAGTACCAAAAAGCTCCCAGTCAGACCAGCCTGTTACAATATGTCACAGGAAAATACGAGAGATCAAAGGAGGAAAGTAAAGAGCATGTGAACGAAGCGGCCCGTCATGGTGCTCCTTGTTTTACTATTCACATTGATTTCTGCAATAATTACTCTAGTTACTCAATTCAATATTTGCCTCCAGTGCTGTATCAAATATTGTTTTTGTCTTCACTAACAATGGTGTGATGTCTGAAGGCTTGCGGTGAAATTGTTGGTTAAGAACTGAGATATATTTGCCAAACAACATGAATAAATTTGCAATACTGTATTTTATGCACAAAATACTTTAGTTGCCAATGCTAGTAACTCTTGGGCTTTTAAATTTACTAATTTCATTTAAAGCATAAGCATTGTAATGAAATAAAAATGTCGGCACATGCTGACTGTGAAATTAGTCTGTTCAAAAAAAATCAGTTACTTCAGCTGACCAGAAACTGCTGTAACTAAAACTAGTATTATTAGCAATAATATTCTTGAAATTTTATTGAATATAAGACTGCCTATGCAGTCTGAATTGGCTTTTAGAAGACATTTAACAAACTTTATTTGGTGTGTTTGCAGTTATTTCTGAATGAATGTTGTTTATGAAGACAATATCCTTTTTAGGAGTAATATCTTAGAATAAATGCAAGAACTTGCATTAGATTTGCTTGTGTATCTTTTTGGAATTACTTCCAAAGGCTTAGTAACTCCACAGAATTTGTAGTAATGCTAATCATTCTTAGTATTCTCAAGAAACAAAAAGTGCTAAGAGGTATCATATCTTCTAAACTTAGCCTACAGTTTGAAAAACAAGTACTTCAGTTGCTTAATTATTCACTTAGGCTTGTTTATATGCAATGTAAATAGCAAGCTGGCTTTGACTTGTCATAAATTGCTGCTACTGTACATCCCAAACACAAATTGGAAACAGATGCTAAATAAATCTCCCTATAGTCAATTCAATCTTCATTCCTTATTTATCTGTTAAAATCCATCTGTTTCTTGGTGGTGGTGGGTGGTTTTTTTTTTCATACTGAAAGATCATGTCTTCTGAATAAGCATTTCTTTTATTGTGTCAGAATGACTCCAAGATTGTTGGGCTGCAGGCAGCACTAAACACAGAAACAGAGCAATCGTTTTATGCAAAAGAACTTAGTCTCAGATTTTGGATTTAGTCCAGTTCTGTACACAAAGAAGTACGTTGTATGAGTTGATTTAGTGCTTGCTGTAGTGGAGGTGATAGTCCTACTCTGGCATGGCTATAACTGAGCCAAGGAATAGTTTTGTGAAATGCTCTGAGCCCTTCTCTCTTATCCAGGAAGAATTATGGGGTAAATTAGATCAGTTTGCATTTTTAAAATAAAGGAATAACTAAACAGAAGGCTTTGGTGTTTTACTGGTAAAGACTTGCCATTCTGCTGCTGGTTGAGGGTTTAAGCATGTTATATCAAACATATCCAGTGATGTGCAGATTGTGCCAATGCAATGATTTTTTGCTTGGCACTAATGTTAAATCAATTCATATTTGGAAGCTTCTCTTCCAGCAGCTTCAAAGCCCACATCATTTCAAATCAGTGTTCCATGAGTTACAAGTCAATTATTTTGTAATTTGTAATTATTTTGTAGTATGTACAGATTTGTCCTAGGAATGAAGAAGTCACATGTGGAAGGAGATTTGTTGTTGCATCTACTACACCATAAACATATTGTCCATCTTTAGTGCTAATGCTTCAGTTCAATTTGTAATTTGTATTACAATCCCTGGAAAAGTGCAGTCCAATCAAAACAACTAAAATAGCTGGAAGTAAGGAAATAAGGAAAACCACCATTTCTACCATGGTCTCTCAGAAGACATTTGGCTATTAACTTTCTTACATCAAAACAGAATAACTCAGAACCACTCCTATAAAAATTGCAATCTATGACTCCCTAGAAGGCTATTTCTAACCTAGCTTCTTACTGAGCACTAGTCAACAGCATAGACAAAGTACTTAATGTCTCTTGTAATATACTAAATAACTTAATATCCATAGTCTGACATAGAATTAGACTTTAACAAGAAAGATAAGACTAGTTTACAGCTAAAGGCTAGAACACCTGAGGCCTCAGAGTACATGAGAAATGCCTCTTACAGAAAAGGAGGACAATGTGGTATATTAGAAGACAAACTTACATGTCTGTATCTAACACATGATCCATGAGTAGAGCTGGTAGATAGTGCTACAGTACAAAGAATAAGTCTAAATAAAGATTGATTTCAGTACTTTAAAACTTTTGTGTGGTTACTACCTCCAACAAAATAACCTTCAAATAAAATTTCAAAGCTAATTGGTTTTTCTTAGATGTGTGAAAATAGGCAAATACCAAGGATAGTGAGGCCAAGAGGAGAGTTTGTCTGTAGTTTGACTGGTAGGTGGTAGGATCTTGCGTAGGTATACTATTATATGAATGCTAATCTGATGCAAATGATAGGGTTCACTCACATGCCCCAAACTCCCTGCAGACAGTTTTCCAGTAAGCTTTGTTCTATATGCAAACAAATCAGTTAAATGAGGGTCTGTGTGAGTTACAATTAATTACCTGTTTCGTGGGATTGGCAGAGGAAACTGACTTGCACAGACTTTTTGCAAATATGGCTCTAAAGTTATTTAGCGAGAATTGCAAGGTGAAGTAAGAAATATTCATTGATGGTTCAGGGTGCTCTTGCCTCTTTGTATTTCAGAAGTACATCTTAAAACTGCTCATAAAACATCTATACCTTTCAGAATACTGTAATGAAATTAAAACTACTGAAGAATTGATATATTTTTTAGAACTGCTTTAAGCAGGTCAAATTCTTCAGAAAACAGAACCAAGTGTTCAGTAAGGAGAAGACAGGATGGAGGGTGGTTTGTTTTATGTTGCCATAGAAGGATTCCTAAATTGCGTAGGTTAGTTAGCAGGTACTGATGAGATCTTCTAAATGGAACAGTCATCAAGTTTCCCTTAGTTTCTAGAACTAAACAGTTTATTATTTAAGTTTGAAGATAAAATGATGGGTTGGCATCTTAATATTTTGAATTAATTAGGAAGGACTTAAAAATTAACTTAAATTCCTGTAGTCTGTATAACTGAGAACTCTTACCTTTGCTTTATCTCTGCCATTTACTTCATTGATCAATAAAACCATGTGGTACTCTCCAGACACACAAATTCCCAGACACCAGTGTGTTGGGAATAAAAATCCAGAGAATATTAATTGGTAAAGAGTTATAAAGGATGTAATAATGTGTGGGTTACCCTCACAGTGCAAGGAATGCAGTTTGTGTCCCCAGAAAAGCAAGTTTAAAGGACATAGCTTATTTCTTTCAACCTACCAACAAAACGGTATTGTGTTAGGTGTTAGCTGGAACACGTATTATGCAGTACAACTTCTGGTTTTGACCCTGAAGTTACTAAAAGTATCTCCACAGTTAAAGTTGCTACCCAACTCTCACTCTCATAACTCATGGCTAGTGACAGAAGTGACTGTAAAATAGAGGTAGTGTCTCTCCTCCCATCTAACCCAGATGCTTTGAGTCTCAGCAAGAGCATAAATCCCTCTTTTCCTTCCTAGTCAAAAGTGGGAGTTACAAAGAAAGAGAAAATCTTGAGAGGATGTCTGTGGTAATACTGCATTGCACAGCGGGACAAGAGGGATAGCAGACTCCTTGCAGGGCTCTGTCAC
The DNA here is from genome assembly GCF_040182565.1 of Anser cygnoides. Taxonomy (NCBI): domain Eukaryota; kingdom Metazoa; phylum Chordata; class Aves; order Anseriformes; family Anatidae; genus Anser; species Anser cygnoides. The sequence continues at coordinate 130,781,362 of NC_089874.1, forward strand.
TAGAAATGTTCATGTGAAACCAAGGAGAGGGGAGGGAGGGAGAGAGAGAGAGAGAGAGAGAGAAACCACAAGCGTGTTCAAGCTTGCTAACAAAGGAAGGCATCTTCAACACAGTAACAATACTGATAACTGAGAGTTTTTGTTCACATGCAATTAGCAAACCATATTATGTAGTAGTCAAGCTGTTTATTATTAGAAAAAATGCTGAAAATTTGATAAATGAAAGATTGGGTTATCTTCTCAGTTAAACTGGTGTCAATCAGTTAGAATAATCCCAATACCTGTGATACTCCTCAAACACGGGGATAAGAGCTCTGCTTTTCCAAATTATAAGAATACTTCTGAAAAAAGCAATGTGTTCACTAGATTATTGCATCATCATAAAATTTTAGCTATGTCAGTGTTTCTAATGAAAGGAGGATCAGCATTGCCTATTCTGAATAATGTCTTATCTCAGTAATAGATGTTTTAATAAGGAGACACCTTTATAACAATGTAGCTAATCAATGTCACTGGGACATTCAAGTCTAGGATGATCAAAGAATCATGCAGTGGTTGACTTTGGAAGGGACCTCTGGAAGGCCATCTGCTCTAACCCCCCTGCTCAAGCAGGGACGCTTAGAGCAGGCTGCCCAGGACCAAGGCAAGGTGGCTTTAAAAGATCTCCAAGATCTCCAAGGGAGATTCTCTGGGCAACCTGTGCTAGTACTCAGTCACCCACACTGTAAAGAAGTGTTTCCTGGTGTTCAGAAGGAACATACTGTGTTTCAGTTTGTGCCCCTTGTCACCACTGAACAGAGGCTAAACTTTCTGAAGTTTCAATCAGCTCATTTTTGCAGCCTGTTCAGGTCCCTCTGGATGGCTGCACAACTATCTGGTGTATCAACCATCCCTCACAGTTTTGTGTCATGAGCAAAATGTACTCTCATGCTGAGGGTACACTCTACCCCATCATCCAGCTCATTAATGAAGATGTTAAACAGATTTGGACTCAAAAATTACCCCTGTTTACTGGCCTCCAACTAGACTTTGTGCATCTAGAGACCATCACTCTTTAGGCCTGGCCATTCAGCCAGTTTTTGGTCCACCTGACTGTTTGATCATCCAGTACTTCGCTAGCTTCTCTGTGAGGATCTTATGGAAGACAGTGTTGATATATTGACAGAAAGTGTCCTCTTTATGCCTTGTCTTTAGTGCTTCCTATCAGTCTGCAAGTAATCTGCCCAAACTGTGGCTGTAGTTTCATAAGTTTCATGCAGAGATTAGTAGAGATACGATGATGTTTCTCATTCTATAGGTGGAGACAGTCTATGTACATATTGACAAACAACATTCTTTATATTATTCTACAATTATATTTCCATATTATTCTCCACAAATAAAACTTTCAGTCTCATCATATGACTCTTCTAACTGGGTATATACCTGTGACCTTCATGTAGCTCTAAAGAGTGTCTCCAGTTTCCACTGACAGGAGCCCAAAAACCCCACTCGAGAACATGTCCTTTATGAAACGGGACAGTCTGCTGACCAATTTTGTTTTTTTCAAATGGGTGTAATTCAGCCTTGTAATTACTGGCAGATCTCTTCAGACCCTAAGCGTTCTACCAGTCTATTCATAGCAATTTACATCAGCAGAAGGCTCAACTCAGATTTAATGTAAAATTGTGAAGCCATTTGCAATACAATGAGATGAGATAATATGCTGCAAAAAGTAAATTTTTTTCTACATTAGCTCCACAAACAAGTCAGAGAGATTTGAATGTGATGAATGAACTGATGTAAGAAAATATTCTTTCTCTGATTTCCCTGGAACAGTTCTGTGTGGAACAGAGGAAGTGAAGCATTCAGGGTTAGAAATGTTGTAGGAAGTGGCATGAATTATAGAACGTTCAAAACAATGGGAGATTATTTCAGAGAAAAAAATATAACTAACAAAGGGTATACAGATTATTCAAAATACTTCTGTTGGAGGCAGATTGTTTACTTCTGTATAACATATGAATAACTGGCTCTCATTTTGCTTTGAACAGACCAAGCAGGACTGTTCATAATCCTATGAATAGGCTTAGTCTTCTCAGATCTTGCTGTATTTCCTGCACTATACACTTTTTCTTGATAGTCTTATCACCACGCTGTTTTCTGGGGGTTTCTATGCTATGATCCAGTAGTGTATTGCCCTCTGAATACCATTTTTTTTTACATAGCAAGCTGACTAATCTTGGTACCTCCTACTTCTATGAATAGCATTAATGCATGAAGACAACAGAACATCTTCCAAACAATGGTGAATTTACTTTGCCCAAAGGAACAAAGCAGACAGGGGAATGAATTCACTGTCTCCCTGCCTAAGATATTTCCTGGACCTGCCATTTCCTGCCTTCTCTTCTCTGGGCTGTTCTCAGTCTTGGTATGCCCGAATCTTTTGCAGATGGAGTTACCACCTTTGGCTTTAAGTCAGCCTCTGTGCTTGATACAGCTGACAGCTCTCTTGACCTCCTTCCTTGAGAGCAGAAATGCCCTAGCAAAACGAGCAGGGTTTCTTGGTTTCAGCATTTAGTAAAACAAAATCTGCTAATTTTACTGTCATGTAGGGAAGCAACTCCATGGCCCACTGTCCCATCTGTTTTCAAGATTTCTGTCTCTATCTTGCTTCATTTTCCACTTTGGTAAATGTATTACTCAAGAAAAATAACACCAACATTTAAACGTAATGATTTTAAAAAGCTCAAGCCAGATTTTCAGCTGGTGTCAATCAGGCCAGCTCTCTTGACTTCAAGGGATATTTGCTAATTTATACAAGCTGATGGTGTAGTCTACATTCTTCAAAAATAAACAGAAAATAAACATTGGCAAAGCTTCTTAAAAGGACATCTAATTCGGATTCATAGTCTGTCACCTCCATAAACTTATACACCAGAACATGCTTGGCTTCCTGTTCCTAGGCTCATTTCCTGGCCAACAACACAAAATGGTAACACAGGAAGCAAACAAGAACCTTTTTCAATTGATGGTATTTTGAAAGATTTACTACTAATGAAATAACCATTTGATATTACCTGATTATACAGTAGAGCATATCAGTTCAAGGATGGGGATTTCAGGAAACAAAGCAAGAGAGAATTTGATTTGCTGCATGGATGGGATAGAAATTCTAGCCTGCACCATGGAGCCATTTTACTGTCATTACTTTTCTTTGCTTGTGAGAGAGGAGCTCTTTCGGAAACCCCTGCAGAGCCCCCCGCGCACAGGCTATTTATGTGGGCTGAACGCAGAGCCAGAATTTAACCAAAGCACAGTAAAAATAATGGATAATGTAAAACGCCAGCTGCTTAGAGCAGTCTCACACAAACTAATAGGTACTTGTTTTTAAAGGCATAAGGGACTCATGTTGAGTCAGTTCTCAGTAATATTTTGCCTGGCCCCAAAAGCATCCCAGATCCCATAGGAGTTCTCTTATTTTTCATGTGCATCTAGTGAATATGTATGGAGACCGAACAAGGACTTCTTTAAATTAGTTGTGTGGATTTAGTCTCTGCTATTATTAGGTGAAATGCAGATTACATCCTATGATTATTTATGAAACTGCAAAATCTAAACCTCTCATCTATAGCACAGCTTCAGAAATACTCAGAGGGAAGATATACACACCTTGTTTCCCATTAGTTAGGACAAAGTCCAGTGATGCAAATGATCCAAAAATAACCTTATTCAGCCAACAATGGTGGGGTTTTTGTTTGTTTGTTTTGGTTTTAAATAGGTACTCATATGTATGTCTTGGTTTATCATGTTCTCTACATTTAGGGACAGATTTTCTAAAAAGTCTAATTTTTGGATTACATGTTTTTAAAGTGCAGGTGATGACATAATATCAGAATAAAAGAACACCTAATATACCTAGTCCTTTGGACAATCCATCGCTCGTTCATGCAATAGATGTGATCAGAGTTATTTTGAAAACCTAGTCATTATAAATGCATCCACCTGGGTAGAAAATAGCTACACCCAATCATGCACATATTTAAATTGCAGTAGTGAAACTAACAATGTGATAGTCATATTTTTCCTTGTTCATTTCCATCAGCCTTTATTGACTATATAGTTTTTATTGGTAATAGCAAACCATTATATATATACACATATATATATAATATTATTTATTATATATATATATGTATATATATTTAAGCAGAAAACATTTAGAGGTGCATAAGAGAAAAAGAAAAAATGAAAATCTATCTTTTATATACTGGCAGCATTATTTCTGTATTAAAATGTGCAACAAACGTTGCACTTTCTATTGTAGTGAATTAACCACAAACTCATGATTTTCTGTTACTGTGGTTGTTCCTATCAGGAATTCTCCCAGTATTTTGTAAACAAATTTTGGTCTTCCTGTTATTTACAAAACTTCACTGTATTTTTATTCTATAACTAACTTTCATATGAGACAACAGAAAAGGAGAATAATGATAATGAGTCCTGAATACTGATGTACCTGTGCGAATGACCTTCACAGCAGATTGACCTGATACTTGAAGTGAATTTTCATTCCTTAAAGTTACAAAGCTCAGGAAAATGCAGCATTGCAGTGAAACTCAGACTAACAGTTGTCATCAGGAGTTGTCTCACACTGCATTATAACACTTGGCATGTGTGTCTTAGAAGATAATAGCACTCCACAACTCTTTAAGTATTAAAGATTAATTAAGTATTAAGTATGGAAAAGGGCTGGGGAGCCAGTAGGCCAGTTTTATAAGTCCGTCCTCAGCCAGGAACAGCATCTCTGAGGTTATGCCAGTCAACCTTAACACCAGGCACAACTGAAGGTACAAGAAAATATGCGTGCTACAATCCAAAGATGAACAAAGTAGTTGACAGATTTAGAGACAGATATGCAAAAATGGGGGTGGGGGTGGGGAGAGGGGTTGTAGTGATGGTGGAATTACGGCTCTTTATACTTTTGATCTGTTCCAGAAGGCAGTCCATTAATTTCATGAAGCTGAAAGGCTGTTAGCCTTTTCCTGTGGCTCTCACAGATGGGTTTTATACAAAATTTTACCTCTGAGCATTGCTTTTCCTGAGTGCCGTCTGCAGCTGGGAATCTGTCTCCCCTTTGTCTTTGGCTTTTTATTTTCATTTTTTTCTTATTCCTTCCCTTCAGTCCCAAAGATTTCTTGTGATTCATGCAACATAATACTTGAGGTAGCTTAACACTTCTCTTGAGAATTATTGATTTTCCTCACCTGACAGAAATGCTGCTGTTCCTTGGGAATGGATAAGCAGAACCATTTTCTAACTAGACATTAAATAAAAGATAACAATTGTCCTAGCATTAATTTATTTGAAATAAACCATTTGCCCACTGTTGAAAACTATGCTGTCATATACTGAAGTGTTTTTCAAATCTCAGTAATAAGTTTGTACATGGAATATTATAATTTATATAAGCACTATTAACCATCACATTTCACAGAATCACAGAACAGTGAAGGTTGGAGGGAATCTCAGGAGGTCATCTGGTCTTGGTTGCCCAGGACAATGTCCATATGGCTTCTGAAAATATTCATAGCCTCTCTGGGCAACCTATGCTGGTGCACAGTCATTTAATGCAAACACACACTGGAAAACAATGTATGCAAGACAATACTGTCTTTGTTCAAGCGACAAAAACATTACAGTAACTAAAACACTCTGAGGTGCTAGTGGGTTTCTAATGGACCACCCCAAAACCTAGGTTTGAAGGATACTGAAACACTTACATAAATGTAGAAATTAAATACAATGACAAATATTTTTAAGATAATTAAGTTGCTACATAGCTTAGGTTTGAATAAGTATTTTAAAATACGGCTTTACTGCAATTTTTAAAAATTCCAATTCACTTATCTATATATTCTTTTGTATCTTCCAAGAAATAAAAAAAAAAAAGAAATTACAAGATATTTCATTTTTTTCCTTACTGTTAGAAAATAAGATGCATCATCAACCCGAGGCTGTCACACAGCTGGCATAAATCAAATTCAAAACAAGAGTTTCAAATCTGAGGGCAAAACAAATAAGAGATTTATGATACTTTTACTCAACTTATGACTCACTTTCTCTATATTTGAGGTGTGGCTAAAAATTGGACTTTTTTTTTTTAACTTGAAAAATAATCCTGTATTTTCTCATAATGTCCTTTGTTATTAACATAATTTTACTTCCCCCCATTCTTTAGTATATTTTTCTTACTTCATTTATTGTTTGAACTTTTGCGGTGCTCCCATAATGAGATGAAAGACCTTCTTTAATACCAAAAATATACATACACAGTAACCATTGAACTTTCCTGACTCTACTGGTGGTAACATTTCCAAAAAAATTCTGTCATGTTCATTAGCTATGGCCTACCACCCTTAACAACTTTTTCATTAAACTGGTTTGGATTTCTTTTATTTTTACTTTCGGGCTTTTTTGTTTGCTTGTTTTGTTTGTTTGTTTTGTCTTGTTTTTCCCTCAGATGCTTTCCATCACATTTTAAATAATTCCCAGGATTCTTCCTTCCAAAGTTTAGTAAACTATATAGGTTCAATTTCCTGTGAATTGATTTGCTGTGGCTGAAGTCTCTCAGTGGACATATGAAGCAGGATATCATGTTTTCTTTTTCTGATTGTCTTTACTTAACTGGATTTGAAAAATGGAACTTGGTGGAGTGAATTAAAGCAGTTTTCTTGAAAGGATTGCAGTGTTTTGAGTCAGATGATGGAGTTAGTGAGACAGAATTTTATTTCAACTTGCTAGGAATGTAAGGCAGAATATCTGATGTTACAGATACACTATATATCATGTGGCTGTGCTGGACAAGACTTGTGATCAAATGTGCTGGTTGTTTGTACTGTTTTCCGCTATAGGAACCCTTTTAAAACAGCTTTCGGAAGTATTTCCTTGGGCAAAACTCAGCTGGAATCTGGAGACTTGAATTCACTTCAGGGTATCTCTGCATGCTCTGGCTGGTCTGTCCTCCCCCCTGTATCTCATCCATTTTGGTTCTATTATCATAGGACTAATATCAGCCAGATAAAATAGCCTGAGTAAAGGAAGGGAGTTATTCTTGTATTTCTGCCTTCTGTGACATTGCCTGCCCCTACAGTATGCCCTGGAAAGATGGATGGGATTTATAGGGAGCCTGAGCTTAGACTATGTTTGGACTGCCAGAAAGACAATGTACTTGCAAATACAGTGCTGTGTACAGTGCAGGCATAGCCTGCTGATGCCTGTCAGGGTGTGGATATAGAGCACTAAGGGTCTCATTTCCTTGTCGGAAGGCTGAAGTTTGTTGACTTATAATAAGGTATATAGTCACAGCATTATTTCAGATTGGAAGTTCTGTTAAATTCACAATGCTGATCCTATTCTTACAAGAAATACTTGAAATTAGTAGTTTTCATTTGCCAGTTCTTGCAAAATTTATATTTTGACTTTTGAAATATGGCATGTTCCTTAGCATTTTGTTTCCTGCAGTCATATGAATTTGAAAAATTCAGAATTGTTTTAAAGAAAAGAAAGCTGCAACAGAAAGAAACAGCTGAAGTTCTGCCTTTCTGGATAAGTATAAATAATGAAAATCTGGCAGATATCAAAAATCAGTCTGCCTATTGAGTATTGAGTGTCTAATTTTGCTTCTTTTTACACTGATATGTTTTCATGGAGTTCTGATTTTTACAGGAGTGAACAGAATAAATTAGGTCCTAAAAATTCAATTAGAGATTCCTCCTTTATTATAAATGCTTACCTCATTACTCAGTATATGAATATTGGGTTTATTTATCAGGTTACCCTCACTTTTTGTATTGTTGATGAAAGTAAATACAGAGGAGGAAAAAGAAAAAAAAAACAACAAAAACAAACATATAAACAAAAAAACACATTTCACTTTAGTGAGAGAACCCTTAGAGGACCTTAGAGGGAGTAGGGCTAGAGAGGCTTTTGACACAGTTCCCCACAACATTCTCCTCAAGAAACTGGCTGCTCGGGGCTTGGACTGGCGTACGCTTCGCTGGGTTAGAAACTGGCTGGATAGCCGGGCCCAGAGAGTTGTGGTGAATGGAGTCAAATCTGGTTGGAGGCCGGTCACTAGTGGTGTCCCCCAGGGCTCGGTACTGGGGCCGGTCCTCTTTAATATCTTTATCGATGATCTGGATGAGGGCGTCCAGTGCACCCTCAGTAAGTTTGCAGATGACACCAAGCTAAGTGCGTGTGTCGATCTGCTCGAGGGCAGGAAGGCTCTGCAGGAGGATCTGGATAGGCTGGAGCGATGGGCTGAGGTCAACTGTATGAAGTTCAACAAGGCCAAGTGCCGGGTCCTGCACCTGGGGCGCAACAAACCCAAGCAGAGCTACAGGCTGGGAGATGAGTGGCTGGAAAGCTGCCTGGCCGAGAGGGACCTGGGAGTATTGGTTGATAGTCGGCTGAATATGAGCCAGCAGTGTGCTCAGGTGGCCAAGAAGGCCAACAGCATCCTGGCCTGCATAAGAAGCAGTGTGGCCAGCAGGTCTAGGGAAGTGATTGTGCCCCTGTACTCGGCTCTGGTGAGGCCGCACCTCGAGTACTGTGTTCAGTTTTGGGCCCCTCGCTACAGGAAGGACATGGAGGTGCTCGAGCGACTCCAGAGAAGGGCGACCAAGCTGGTGAGGGGTCTGGAGTACAAGTCTTACGAGGAGCGGCTGAGGGAGCTGGGCTTGTTCAGCCTGGAGAAGAGGAGGCTCAGGGGCGACCTTATCGCTCTCTACAGTTACCTTAAAGGAGGCTGTAAAGAGGTGGGGGTGGGTCTGTTCTCCTACGTGCCTGGTGACAGGACGAGGGGGAATGGGCGAAAGTTGCGACAGGGGAGTTTTAGGTTGGATGTTAGGAAGTACTTCTTTACCGAAAGGGTTATTAAGCATTGGAACGGGCTGCCCAGGGAGGTGGTGGAGTCACCATCCCTGGAGGTCTTTAAAAGACATTTAGATGTAGAGCTTAGCGATATGGTTTAGTGGAGTACTTAGTGTTAGGTCGGAGGTTGGACTCGATGATCTTGAGGTCTATTCCAACCTAGAAATCTGTGATACTGTGATCTGTGTGATAGAGTACACATTTTGGGAAAAAAAGACAAGTCATAGAAAGCTCACTATCTAGGATTTAGAAACAGTTTCCTTATAAAGACAGAAATAGCTATGAAGCTTCTAAATAGAACCTTTTCAAGAATCCATTTCAATTTGCATTTAATGGAGAACCATACAAGGATTACCAATGTTTTTGTGCAGGTATATATTTGTATATATCTCTTAAAGACAAAAATTGTCCTGCTTGAGAAAAAACTAGTTCATGATCAATTTTGGAAAACAATTTACTTTTTTTTTTTTAATTATTAATATTATTTCAATTCCTACCTATATTCCCATGACATTTGTTTTTTTCTAAAAAAAATCATCACCCACAAAGTTTTTGTCCACATCTCGTCATTTATCCCTCACTATTTGGAGGCTTCTGAAGGGGTAGTCTAAATTACATGTGATTGTTTCTTTTGCCATAGGCAGTGCTTTCTTTTTATTCAGATGTATAAGCAATCCATTTTAATTTTGATTTTGTTGTTAGCAGCGTTGATGAAAATAGAATCAAAACTACAAAGTTGGTATGCACAGCAAAAATGGCTTTATTAATATGAGAGGTAAAAGCAAATGAGCACATTCCAATGTAGGCAAAATCATTTGTCAACGCAGTGAGATAAATCCGCAATAAAGTTTGAGGAAAAATATATATGGTTGCTTTTAAAATAAACTCTATCAAATTTTAAATTTTATACAGAACAAAACTAAACCTGCAGTTACTGTACAAACTACTGGTTACTATTGAAAAAAAATACTGAAATCAAAATGCATTCTGAAGAAAATAATGCATTTAAGTTAAAAAGAGTTATAGTTTATTGGAATTGTGATAGTTTTTACAACTAATAAAAGATTTAATGTTTTAAAAATAGGTTGCAGAATTGCAGATTAATTAGTAAAAACACAAGAAGTATGAGAATATTAGGTGGAATGCTAAATATGAAATCAAAGTGTATATGCTTTAACCTGATGCTTACATATTTATATCTATCATCCCACCTTAATCCTCTCTTCTTTGGAAGCTGCATTTTTTCTTTCTTTCCACTCAGAATACAATACTTATGTCCACTGACAGCTTGTTGAAGCAAAGTTTAATTGGTTACAACAATACTTATCTATTGAACTGCTACTATCTCAATATAATTCTTACCCTTATACCAGAAAGAGATGTGTGCTTTTGGTTTAATCCAAACTACATTCAATAACTTTAAAAGCAATACCTCAAAAGATGTTTGGACTGGAAAAATTGTGCCCACCAGGAATTTGAGCCAGTAACATTTGAAGACACACATTCTCTTACATAAGCATATTAAGTTCCGCAGTTAAAAAAGACATCCTACAGTGCTAGTGATGGCAGCCTGTCCTGTTCCACCGTTCCAGCCAGGAGCCAGGCAGATGAGGGGCACCAACAGTCCCAGCCCTTGGCATTGGGCACCTCTTGGGGAATGGGGCTGGGCCAAGGCCACGATGGAACATGGGCCCATGGGTAGGTCTGACTCAGTCGTGCCCATGGCTGGCAGGCTTGGGCTGTTGAGTACTGGAGACCAGCCCGTTGTGATCTCACTGAGGCAGTAATTCTGGAGGCTGAAATGGGGTCTTGGACCAAGAGCAGGCTGGGGGACTGTAGTGGGTTTATGTGGCAAGGTTTTTGATAGGGGTGGGGGGGACAGATGGGGGGGATTCTTCTCTGAGAAGAATCCAGAAGCTGCCCCGTGTTAGATAAAGGCCAGTTTCAGCTGGCTCCAAAGGGACCCGCCGCTGGCCAGAGCCAAGCCAATAAGTGATACTGTTTGTGTCTCTATGAGAGCAGATCTAAGAAAGGGGAAAAAAAAATGCTTTTTGACAGCAGCTGGGAGAGTGAGGATTGAGAGACAGCCTTGCAGACCCCCAGGTCAGTGCAGAAAGAGGGCAGGAGGTGCTCCAGGAACACAGCCGCAGTTCCCCTGCGGCCTGTGGAGAGTCCCCTGGTGGAGCAGGCTGTCCCCCTGCAGCCCATGGGTCCCACACGGAGCAGATCTCCACGCTGCAGCCCGTGGAGGAGCCCCCGGTGGAGCAGGTGGATGTGGCCTGGAGGAGGCTGCGGCCCATGGAGAGCCCCCGCAGGAGCAGGCCCTGGGCCGGAGCTGCAGCCCGTGGAGAGGAGCCCACGCAGGAGCAGGGGGTCTGGGGGGAGCTGCTGCCCGTGGGAGACCTGTGCTGGAGCAGTTTGCTCCTGGGGGATGGACCCTGTGGTACGGACCCATGTTGGAGCAGTTCTTGCAGAGCTGCTGCCTGTGGGCAGCCCCCGCAGGCTCAGTTCAGGAAGGACAGCATCCTGTGGAGCAGGGGCCGGGAGTGACCGTGAAGGAGTGGCAGAGATGAAGTGTCAGGGACTGACCGCAGCCCCCATTCCCTGTTTCCCTGCGCTCCCCTGGGGGAGGAGGTGGAAGAGGGTGGATGGGGAAAGGTGTTTTTACTTTTGTTTAGTTTTGTTTGTCACTGCTCTAGCTTAATAGTAATAGGCAATAAATTTTACTAATCTTCCTGTGCTGAGTCTGTTTTACCTGTGACAATAATTATTCAGTTATCTCCCTGTCCTTATCTCAACCCTTGAGCCCTTTTCTCCCCTTTTTCTTTGAGGAGGGCGAGTGAGAGAGTTGTTGTGGTGGAGCTCGGCTGCCCAGCTGAGTAAAACCACCACAGGCACCCCAGGGGATGGGCAGGGGCAAATCTCACTATAAGCTGCAATACAGAAGTCGTCTCATTGTTGCTACACTAGATGTACTATGCCTTGCTCCTCATTAAGCATTATCAGGTTGGGCACGGTGACAGTGTAGTTGCAGAGCTTCTTGTCCCATGGCAGCTTTCATCCCATTATACCAGAACACAGGCACGGTGCTCTCAAGCCTGTTTCTGCAAAAACACATAGCTGTGTGATTGTGCACTAAAGGCTATGGGATGATGAAGGACCAAGAAAAGGCAATGAGCTGATGGGCAGCTGCAGCAGTTTCAAAGTGCATCAACATTAAAGCTGAAGTGACTTTTTTTTTTTTTTCTTGCCACAAGAAGGATACTCAGTAGAAATTAAAAATTTAAATAGCATACTTTTCAACAAAATCACCTACAACTCAGAGGTGCAGTGTCTTTGGAGACTGGCTTTTCCAGTCTATGCCATGGTTTCTGCAGAACACCATTTTACAATGAGGATGTCCATTGAGAAGTCTTATTTCTGAAGCTGAAATGAGTATTTTATTAAAAGGTACATATACTTCATGTAGGACTAAGAAAATAATTATATATATAAATCTACACTTCTTTCCTTCCTATTCCTCTTATCGTAGAGTCATAGAATGGTTTGGGATGGAAGGGACCTCAAAGATCACCTAGTTCCAACCCCTCTGCCATAGGCAGGGATGCCTCTCACCTTCCACCAGACCAGGTTGCTCAAAACCCCATCCAACCTGGCCTTGAGCACTTCCAGGGAAAGTGCATCCACAGTTTCTCTGGGCAACCTGTTCCAGTGCCTCACCACCCTCAGAGTAAAGAAATCTTCATTCTATCTTCACTCCAGCCTCATTTAAGTTATGATAAGTAGGATGCCTATCATGACAAAAATCTGTAGTCCTGTTTTGCTGAATGTATTATGCCATGAGAGATGTAATTATTTATTTGAATGCAAAAATGTTAGGTAGTACAGCAGGTTGTTCTTCAGGAGGGCTAATCAGTGTCAACGTCACGTTCAGTTATCAGAAGCAATTTTATTTCTTAAATGCTCTTTGACTCTTCCCTCAATGTAAAGTTTTTCTTTTGAGTAAAGTTACCCAAAAAGGATTTTATCTTTTATATTCTGGTCTATAAAACGTAACAGCCCCCTCTAATCCTAATGAAACTTCCATAAAAAGAGCCGTATATTACCAGTAATGTAAACAGGAGACAAATTAAACACTTAACTATTAGTTGTTCTTTTCCCCTCTTCGGTACTTTATTTATAATGTACCCTATAAATATCTAAGGGTGGAGAATGTCCATTAAGCAGACATCTACCTGTGTTCAGCTGTATTGCTCTGCACTTCTTAACAAGCCAGCTACTGAAAAATCATTGATATTCCTTTTCAGATCCATAGACCTCTACAGACATGGTACTGTACACCAAACATTTAACATGATCTTCAGGAAAGAAGGGTCAATAATATTGTCACATACATTCATTTTGTTATAGTAGGGTTGGCTCTCATCCATTAAACACATAATTAAGAACCATTTTTCATTAGTATATCTCGTTGCAGTCTAGCAAATAAGAAGTATACTTACTGATTACTGTGTTTAGTGCCTGTTTCAGAGAACTTTTATAGAGGAATGCTGAGCATGCAATATCTGTTAGTAAGTCCTGTTTGTGATAAAAGATTATCAGAAAATTATTTAATGCTTCTTATTTAATGGCAAGGTCTTTGGAAGTTAGTCGATAATGCAGCAGTTACTGCATTTTGTTCAAATCATTTTTGAATGGTCCAAAGTAGCAGTCACGTTACTAAATCGGTCCTTCAGACAGTGATGTGAATACTTGGGGTGGGAGTCATTGTGGAGAATTGATTAGCCTGAGAGGTTTTAGTGGTGAGTTACTGCTAGTTAATGGAGATGCTCCAGCTGAGAAGCTGATCTCTGCTTTTGATCCAGGCACTTAAGACACGAATTTAAAATCTCATGGGTAGATAGAGAAACTTAAGATTTCTAATGTGAATGTCAAAAATAAGGAATTTAGAACAATACTTGGGCAACTGAATGGTTATCTCAACATTCACAATTGTTGCACACTGGGTGTTCTTTGTGAATTTTAATAAGAAAATAATAAAGTATAAGCAAATCTGAATAATCTTTTAATTTTATTTTACTTTTGTATTGTTGTTTTGTATTGAAAAAATGCCTAATAGGTTCTGGCCACCCAAGTAGTAGGCCCTGCATTAAAATTTCACAAGAAAAAAATCTTGCCTAGACAACATCAGAACTTGTTCAGAATAGATATCTTCTCTATTCACGAGAAGAGCACAAATTTCTATTCTTATTTTCTCAGATTTCTTTGTCATACTTGATTATTTAGTTGATTATAGGAGAATGCTGTCTGTCCAGAATAAGTTATTCAGACAGTGTGTCATGATAGTTTAAATTTTTATAAAAGTAATGTCACACAGGGCATATCTATGTTAGTGATAGAGTGCAGAGATAAGTTATTTTTTGGTGTGAATTTGCCTTGAGGTCTTTCTGTATGCACTAAAGTGTATAAGTGGTACTCAGAAAGTGCACCCTCTGATGGAACCAAAGTTGATACCATGCATGTATCTAGAATGTTCTGCTTGCAATGTGTACATATTTATTTATTTATTTATTTTCAGCAATTTTCTCGCTATTGAAATATGTGTGTGAACTAGAGCTGGCAAATAACATACATTTCATTGCTGGTAAATGTACGATGTAGAGATTTGGTCCTGAAGCCACAATTGACATTACTAAACCAAACCAGTTGTCTTGCGCCATTTGAAGAGGTAGACATACACAAAAATTATCAATGGGGATTGTATCTTCTGTGATTCTTCATATGTGCATCCATTTTTTCCCTTGAAGACTTTTCAATAAGTTTATTCGGACAATAGTTTAATTGATCATGCACTGCTGATGCAAAGCACAGTTGGACTCACCCTCCATCGTACTGGATTGTTATAATACAATTAAATGGCGACTTGGAAAGATAAAGTCAATTCCTGGATGAAATTAGCAACCAATACTGACCCAAGCAAGACAGAAGTAAAGTTCATGATCAAAGGACATTCCATTAGAATGGGCAGTTCTCTTCTAACTAAAAAGAAGACTAGGCCTAAGTTTTCCATTTCTTCAGCTTTTTAAAGGATTACAGAAATCCAGGAAAATCAACATCAAGCGTAAAGCCTTTAGGATTTGAAAAGCTCCATCTAATTGTGAATGCTGCTATATGTAAATCAATGACAAATACTGAAAGTACATCGTACTTATCCTCTGCTCTCTACATTGGTTGCAATATTTTAAAACAGGTTTATGGAACTTCATTTGTATATTCTTACCTATAAATCCAAGACAATTTCCCCCTAGAAGGGCATCTCTAAAGCACAACAACAACAACAACAAAATGCTACTGTAACAAAGGAGTACTTCTCTCTGAAAGAACAAACAACAAAAAACAGATATTAATCACAGCTGATGCTGATCATATCACTTAATGCACAACTGGAATATGCTTGGATACAAGGGGGAGGGCATCACTATAGAACCTGTTTGAAAAAGAACAGAAATAAAAGAATTAATCATGTAGAGTTCACATTTCTTAGGTGCACACTGAAGATAACAGGAAATTGATTTTTCTGTGTGATTTTTTTGTGCAATTTTGCTCAGAAGTCACCTTCAAACACTAACCATCATTGTTTATGACTTATACTTTGTCATATAATTTTTAATAGCCTCTGCTCTTGTTTTGTCAACAGCTTCATTTAGTAGCTGCCTCATTACTTTTCAAATTACAGGAGAAAGTAATTCAATTTAGTGAAAGCTACTAGCACTTTGAAGTCAATATTGATGTAAAGCTGCAGGGGAAAAGTAACTAAATTTAATAAAAGCAGCAGTTCCTAAATTAAGCTGTGTGGCATCTATGCTTTTAAATTGTGTTATGCTTATTGTAGATGTAAAATCAAAGATATTTTTCAAGTACGCACCTGGATGTTATATCTGAGATAGAAAAATTCTGAACAAGGCACAGCAGTGCTGTTTTTTGTGGGTTAAGTTTCTAGATGGGATTTAGTTCATCTGTGAAACTCATATTTTATAGTAACATAATTGCTAATACAAAAGGCCAGACAAAGTTGCCTCCAGGAGAAATTCACCCCTGTTTAGACACCGAGCATAAAGACTGTATTGCTTGCACTACTGGGCTTAAAGAGCAATACAATAATCTGTACTCCTTTTATTGTCCTTTGAACAAAGGTGAGCAACGTTAGCAGAATTCACCTCATTACAGTTAAAGGACATTGTAGATTGGAGAGGACAATCAAACTGTAAAACTTTGCCTTTGCCATTTGCCCTTTTTATAATCATGAAATATATGCTAAAACATCATTGAAATCTTATTCATTTCAGTAAGAGGAATGAAAGAAATCTTATATAGAACTTTCTTCATGCAGCTCCTTCACATACTGCCAGTACTGACAATTTTACAAAGGCAATCTTCCACAGCTTTTTATGTATTTCTTTGACTATGAGCAAACAGATTCTAGGGAGAGAAAGAAATGTTATAAGAAATAAATTAAAAAAAAAACACAACTATTTATTTAAATACCCTCTGTGAGACTTCCTTATATTACTCTGCATATATCTCAACATAAAAATTTACCTAGTGACTTACATGCTTGTTTATATGTTTTTATATAAAATAAAAATTCTAAAACCAGTTTTTTACATCAAAACATTTTTTTTCTTATTTGAGAAAGAGGAAGGAATTTTGGCTTTTGTTGTTATTTCTTCTGTCTGTTTCTGACATTTTTGTACTATCTATGCCTTGGAAGAGTGCCTTTACTCATTTTGTACATCTGGTAAAGACTGATAAGTTCACTTCTTAAACCAGTTGGTTTTGGTATTCTCCTATGAGGATTTACTGTATATTTTAAATGTGTGTGTTGCAAAATCAATGTACATTCAGCTTTGTTTAATAAATTCATCCTTATCTACAACGATATGAGGGTCCAGAGCTATTACATTGTGTTATCAGTTCTTAGGTGGGACTTAAGTGCTTCTCTGGCCTTGAACTAATTCCCTTGGCACAGTGATGATGAATGTCAACATATTTCTAAGCAGCCTAAGCAGTTGATATGGATGTTGTTATTTTGATATTAGTACTGCCTCTGTATACATGTAATGGTGATATGATTCACAGAACTGTAATTCATTTTAAACATTTTTTACAAGCTCCGGCTTCTCTTTTGACTTCCTTGAAATAGCTTTTGATTATTTGGGGCATAAAATACTTCAAAAAAATACACATATCAAGCTATACATTTCAGGTTATGTTTGGAAACATGCTCCTTAACACCAGTGAGATGTTCATTGTATCTGTTAAGATTTTGGAAATCATTTAACAAAATGGTAAATTATACATCAATATGTAGATAGCCTGAGATTGGTATTTGTTGGATTTAGCATTACAATTCCTATGGTATGCTCTTTCCATTGTCTGTTGTATTAGGTGGTACCACTGTATTTATTTAGATCCTCAGAACATCAATATTTTTGTGGGGAAAACAAAACAAAACCAGGCAAAATAAAGATACTTTGACAAAAAGTATAATTTCTTGTAACCACTTGAACAAGTAAATGAGTACCAACTGCATGTGCACTTTCTTAGACCACCTGTATCAAAATATCAACATGAGCAAGTGCAACATGAGGTGCTGTGTTTGAAAGTCTGTCTATGTATATATACTGTACATATAATCTGTGAGTTTATTGGAAAGTTATTTCAGTCAAAACATCCAGGGTCTGAGGCTTCTTTTCACTCAGTGACTGAACTAGGAAGGGGAAGCTAGCTCAGATGTAAGTTGCAGCATCTGAATTGCAAGAGATATATGCACAAGAGCTTAATGCGTTTGTCTAGTGTTTGAAGTCTCCCTTAAAATTATCCATTACCGATTTCCTCTGACAGAACACAGACATTTTTTCCTGTACCTTTCCCCACATGTTTGTTTCCAAACTTCAAGTTTGTTCTCTGGCTGCCAGGGAAAGATAATCATTATGCTAAGCAAATCCTCTCTTTCCTTGTGCACTGAGCAAATCTGTGACAGATCAATGCTTCAGAACATCTATATTAAAGTCTTGATGAGCCAGAGCTGGAAAGAGTGGAGAAATATTCAGATAGGCCCAAAAGATTTATTTTCTCTAGTACAAGCAGCTATAAATTTGTTTTACCTTTCTAAGCAGTTATTTTTAATACATCGTATTTAACACATTAACATACGAACATATTTTTAATGCATTGTATTTTATACAGCACAACTGATAGTAACATAGATGGGTATCAAAGAAAAAGTCCTGAAACGGGTCTACTAATTTTCCACCAATGGAAAATGATCCAAATTAATGGCTAATTAACTAATTAATTTCCTTTAGAATAGCAAGCTAGATATCTCCACTGACTGACTGCTATTAGCAAGTTCAGGAGAAAAATTCCTTGACAGAGGACAGATGAATATGAGTCTCTAGAGTTCATAGATGGAGTGGCTAAATATTCTTTCTGGCTGACTTTCCCAGTTTTGATATTCAAGTAACAGATTCATTTACTGTTCATAGCATGTCTGAAAACCAGCAGACTGTTTGCATAAAACTGGCCCCATTTGTCACCTTATACCTCTGTTTTACTGTTTGTTACTCCTTCAACCATCTTGACCTATTCCTTTCTCCTCCTTTGGTTCCTCCACACACCATCCCATAATAAGCCTTGTGCAAGCCTAGAAGGCTCTTCTTGACATCTCTTAAAATGTCCCACAATCCCTAGGCATCTCAGTCATTAAGGTGTTCTGGAGAGCCTTTTGGTTGACAGCTGGTGTTGTGCTCCACTGGCCCATGGGGTGGGGATAGACAGAGGCTTGTGTTTCTGACCCATTTATCCCATCTCTCCCACCCACTGCTGTGCCTCTGAACTCCTCTGTGTGTGGAAGTGGGCATCTAACCACATAACGTAACACTTGTTTAATCACATAAACTAACATTAACTACGCATATAAACTAAAATATGCTTAATTCAGAATTAATTGCTACAGAATAGTATCTGCTGTCTGAACTGGCTTAAGACACAATACAGTTTGGACACACAACTGAGAGTAAACCAGAGGTCAATCTCAACTACTTGGATATGTATTCTGGTATACTTAGCTCACAATTTTAATGGCATCCTTTAGAACAAGAACTGTTGGTTTGGGTATTTTTCCTCTTATTCTTTCATTTGGTCTTTTCCTCAGCTAGCAGAACACATTGTCAATGTGCTGCTCATAATATATTATTGAAGTAATCAATGTTGACATAAAGTCAACAACTTCAAAAACTTAAAATATAAATAATTTGCAATTTATTAAATGGGACAGCTTTAGGAGTTGATTCAGCTGTATGGTTATGCTTCCTGTGAAAAGACACAGCACGAATCAAGAAGGAAAGAAGACACCGAATTCAGAGTAACCTTACAGAAAATCTTATCCACTGATGTTTTACAAATCTTGATCTAAATGACTGTTGAAAATCTCTGTGTGTCTTGATTGTTTTTGTCATTTGAAAGGAACAGGTTAGTGATTTCACACAGGGATTTCTCCATATTCCAAAATATTTATTTCCTCAGTGTTCTGCATATTACTTTGTGCATAATACTGTTAAAAAGATTTAGGTAGCATACTTCATTAAGGCATTTTAACAATCTTAACCTGAAAGCATCAGTAATGTTACGTATCCTTTTTTGTGTGATGACTTTGAGATCAGGGATGTCAAAAAGTTCTGCAAATGAGATTATTACTGGTTTGTCCATATTTAAACATGACACAGGAGGAAAGTAGTGTAATCAGGACTAGAACCACCCTTCTTGAGATCCTGTCTATTATGCTGTTCTCCAAAGCCTGGCTAGTTTTACATGCTAATATGAGGCTTGATACCTCTTGCTAGTCGTACTTTGTTGAGTGTCATTGTGCCCATCTAAGAGTTTCAAAGATCAGAAAAGTAGCATGGCAATGAAAGGTTGCCTATTAACTACCCCCCCCCCTTTTGTATTTCTGTATCTATTGTCTCTTAAAATAACTAAAAGTCTTAAATTCTTTATTTTGGCTAACAACGCTGAGGCTTTAAGGTGGCATTTTATTATATATATATTTTTTTAATTTATTATTTTAAAATTGTATATGTTTTCAAGCATAAATTACCGTCTTTCACATTTTTAATACCTTTGCATTCAGTTAAAGCAATGTAGCTGATTATTTTCATACGGATTTGTTTATTTAATTCCCTATGTAAAGTGTAGCAAAGGTATATGACTGAGAGAGACACAAATTCCTACTACTACCTTGCACAATCCAGAAGATTAATTCAGGGATAAATTTTCCTGGATGGGTGATCTGCCAAATATTTTCCCTCTTCAGAAGAGTATGTTAGCAAATTTTGGCTTATTCTACACAAATATATTCCTCCTTGTTTTACCTCGTGGATGTATCTCCTGTTTTTCATGAAAAAGGGTTTAGCATGCCCCCTTACAGAGTGCTCTGCATTCTAACCTAATATGTGACTGATAACATTTCTTCCTGTATTTTAGGTTTAAACATAGTGTTTAGAGTTTGTTTTCCACTATGCATTCACAGAGTAGTTATATACTACATTTTCCTTGGTCTGTCTTCCAACTCCCTTCCCTCAGAATACTGTCTTTTGAAAACATAGCTCAGTAGAGGTATTATTGTATTTATGCCGAAGTCCCACAAGCAGTCTATTCTGTTGTATGTAGTTCTGGTGGAAGGAACTGGAAACAAACAGATTTGAGAAGCAGAAAGGACAGGGACAGAAACTTGCTAAAGCTGGCATGCCACTGTAAAAGACTTAACATGTAATTATACCTGGAATTAGCTGGGATTGTTAAGGTGTAGCCCTTAACCTCACACATTTATTCTCACTGAGGTGTCACTTCCTAGGTCATGCTAGGAAGCACCCTGTATGACAATGTGTTTCAGGACTAGAATGCTCAGTATTATTTCCTGAATTTCAAAAACAAAATATTACTTTTTGATAGTGCTTTCTTCTTATTTATTTTTTTTTCCACATTCTAATGCAAGCCTTTTCATCAACAGAAGAAGAATTAAAGGGCAACACAATGGAAAAGGGCTTCATCAGTAAATTAAACAGCACTCTCATATAAATGGATCACTCAAAAACTGCCCTTTGACCTGTCTATCCCTATTGGGGATTAGCCAATTTAAAACAACTGCAAACTGCCTCTGCTTTTCGCTTCTGTATATTCAGGGAGAATAAACTGTTGTGTCATTTAAATCTGCTCTTTCTGTTTGTCTTCTTCAGACATCTGGCAAATCACCTTCTAAATTGAGTTGCTTTGGTGGCTTCAGTCTATCCCATTGTCTGTGTTTTTCCATTCAGGATCTCCTCTAATTTATGACACCATTTAATAATCAGTCAGTCTATTATGAACAATAATCTTTTTGTGTTCTGCCAACTGTATACAAAGTCTTATGCAAGCTGTGTGCTCTTATCTCTACATAACTAGATGCTTTCCATTAGTCATTCTATTCTGACTCATGGATTAATCATCAATAATAAAAACTTGCCTTTTTAGATGATTTTCAGTCCCTTAAGATCACCAAAGGCTGCTTATTGTCATAATTACTTTATGCAGACAGATATGTGAAAATGTTTAGCACTATACAAAAAAAAGCTAGATTAAAACAGTGTACTCCTACAGGTTTAGGTGGACATGGTGCATTACTCTACCAAGGATTTTGCACTTAAACATGAAGTGTTTAGCGCCTAAATGTTAGGAAAACAGGGTTAAACACACAACTTGTAAAATTTAAAGAAATTCCATGAAACAACAAAGTTATGATACCCAATGAAGTTATGACACCCACTGAAGATGTGGCCTAATTTGTCTCATCAGAGGGATCAGGGCACATCTAGATATGTATTGCCATATTGAAGCCCTAGCTGTAGTTACCTGGGATCAAAATATTATACAAGATACTGGACCAACTTTTCAAATAATTTTCCAGTGAGTATTAACCAAATTAAAGCAAACTCAAAATACAAAAAGTAACCAATGTTAGGGACTGAACGATAGTTTATGAAAAAAATGCTGATGATTTCTTGAGAAAAAAATGCATTTTGCATTTGATGATTTTAGATTGTTTTCATACCCAGACCTTTCTAGCTGGCTTTGAGGACTTGGAAGAAGAAGAGCATTCTTCATTAAGAAAACACTGAAACAGAAGTTGGAGTCTACATCTTTCTGTTTGGCCTTACCTTGAGAGAAACTGCTTCATGTCTGATGTTTTAGACACAAAAGAGATGATTCTCATAATAATTGTGTATTGAGAATAATTCAACTCACCCAAATATAAGTATCTTCCTGTAGACCTCTACATGCATGCCATTCAATACAGTCAATATGTTTAGTAGAGCCAAAAAAAATCAATTTAGTTCACCCCAACTGCACACTTACTGGCCCATTCCCAAGGAGTCTATCATAGGCTTTATGCAACACTTCTGATACCATTGGCTTTCTGGGCATCCCATAAATCCTCTGTCTAATCTACCAGTAAGATATATATTGTTACATGCTATGTAAACTATAAAAGTATTATATGCTATTATATACCAAGTGTTATAAACTACTAAAAGTCTATACTATTTTTACTGATGTAGCTATTGTTGGGTCAGGACATGGGCTTTAGCACTGCTGTTCCTAACAGTAGCTAAAACTTTTCTAGATATTGCTTTGGCAAAATCTGGGGAATAGTATTGGCCAAAAATTATTCCTAATGAGCAATGAGAAAAAAATCTACCCTATCTTTTGAGATGGAATACATATAGAGTTGGAAAACGTATGAAACTATTTGTACTTAGGCTGTGCTGTGCAACATGCCCACAGGACTAGACAACTGTCCCTGGTCCATGTTTAGTTGACTAATAGAAATGTTACATTTGTGTCTTGTCACTTTGAAATCCAATTTAGATGTTCATTGGTGATGATCTAATCTTATCATGTCATCTTCTAGATGCTTTAGGGTATTAAATAAAAAACATTGAGCTGACATGGAGGAAAACGTATTTGTAAGGGAAGGATCTTTGTAATCTCAACATATCTATATTGCTTTCCAGAGGAAGGACCAGTCCTATATAAGAGCCTATTAATGCTCTTATCACTGGTCAAACATTCTATGCTGTTGTTAGGTTCCACTGGAAAACATGCCTGGAGGATTTAGTTGTTTTGGGCTTTCTGGCCTAAACAAAGACAGTATAAGTTTCTAACTTCATGTATATATGATTTATATATATATATATATATAATAAAAATAACATTAACATTTTGTGTCTTTTAGTTTTGAAAGCTTGAACACAAATTTCATCATAACCTTTCTTAAGCTTCCTTTCACCAACTGAGGCATTATTACGTAGAAGACAAAGAATTTACCTGGAGCGTTTGCCAAGATATAATTCTATGCAGTTCCTGTTGAATCTCCATTTAACAAATCGTCCTGATATTACCCTAGCTAAGACATGATGCAATGATATGTGTGCTTTATTTCAGATATTCTGCCACTTAGCTATTTCTCTGAAGACTGGAGCTATTGCTGTCACATATAGGATCATCTGAAGATAATCTAGAATTAATATTATCAAAAAATAATAATCCATTGGATTATAATTTTTGTAAGAAAGAAATCTGGCAATAGACACTAGAGTACTTTTTTCCCTGAAATGAATTTAGTCTTCTTGTTTGTAAGCAACAGTCTCTCTGACCAAGGACTTCTATCAATCCCTGTTCCACCCTTCACACTCTATTTCTCATGAGTAATCACACAATCAGTTTTAACTAAAAATAATATAAAAGTAATATGGGTTGTGTATTAGTCATTTAGTCATTGATTTGTGTCATATTGCCTTAGATTAACCTTCACAGCCTTCATAGATTAGCCGTATAGATAAATGATATAAAGCATCTTTCTTGTTACATTTTTATAGGCATGGCATTCAGGGCATTATGATATACTTCCAGCTGAAAAATTCCAGTTGACATATGGGAATATATATATGTATATATATATATATAAATATAACATATAAATATATTTATATTATATTTATTATATTATATTATATTTTTATTTTTATTTTATTTTTAATTTTTATTTTCCAGAGAAAATGTCTTTCAGGAAAATTAAGATAATCTCTTTTAGGATCTGTTATCTCTCTCCCAATGAACTGAATGGGATATTTGTCAATCACTTTTAAGCACCTATCATTAAATGTTACAATTCCTGGTAATTAACTGAAATGTGTCCTGGGTCTGGATAGTTTTCCAAGACAACACGAATTCATCTGCAACCATTATAGTTTTAGTCGGTTCCTCTGAAATCTCTAGAAAATATACACATCCTGACTGAAACGCCAGTGTTCCAAATATATCATGTCTAATAATTATTTCAATGGCTGAATTAGGTATATTACTGTCTGGAGCTGATCTGTGTAAAAAGTTTGTCTGTTTGGTGGAAGTTATCAGCTTTGTTTTGTAAATTGTGATGTAGTGCCAGGCCTTAGCACGGAAGTGTGCTCATGATACAGGCATGCTGATGTGTTTATATACCTATGAGAGCAGATGATAGTCCCAGGCTGAGACAGCTCTAACTCTGTGAATATATTTTAATAAGGATTTATTTCATATTAACTCTGGTCAGTGACTTCAGCAATGAGAAGCATGTGTGTAATTCAGTGTTCATTCTTGATTGTTTTGTCTTTACTTAAATAAAATAAAAGAAAGCCAAAGTTTATAAATCTACATAAATCAGGCAGGCGTGAATATACTTGGCTGTCGTCTATATAAAAAAGATAAAATAGATGAGAGAAACACACAAATGATCTCAGGCTGAATGTCAGAGTTTGTTTTACATCACATTAGAGAATAATCACTGTCTTTGGAAGGAAATAAGAGCTTCTATAAGTATGCATTAGATATTCTACTTCCTGTTCCTTTTCTCTGAATATTAATATTTATTATGTCTTAGGAAACATCACTGAGAAAAATAAATATTACTACTGCAAGGAGGTGCTAAGGACTAGATTCTTGAAAGATTGTAGATGAGTAGTTCTTAGGTAAGTGTTTAACTTCTATTACTTCAGTTGCAAATCAGCACCACATGTAGGTATTAGACTTCTAAATATCAATGAGTTTGAAGGCCGTTTACAGGTTATCTAGTGAGCTGGTTGTAGACCTTGGACATGTATTTTATTTCTAGCATATGAGTTAAACACTAGACAGAACTATTTTATACTCCAAGTACTGAAGAACAGCTGCAAGTAAAAAATTCACATGCATCCCTAGAGCATATGATGTGTATGTACATCATGCTTTCTTATGGATATTTTGAGATGATCATTCTCAAATAGCTTTTCTATTCCATATTAGTAGTATTTGTACAATCCGGGTCTTGTCCCAGAAAAGTACTGCCAGAATGCTTTTCTAGTGTCAATAAACCAACGATAATTTTCCAGGACATGAGAAATTTAATTTTGCTAAAATCATTTAGCACCAGCATTTGTAATGTGTTGTGTATGTAGCAATTAAGAGCCCTGAGGCAATTTAGGGGAAAAAAGGGGGGCGGGGTGGGGTGGAATACTTGCTTAGAGAAGACTGCACACAGTAAGAACAGAAAGAGCTGAAGCAGAAACATTCTCTAAGCTGCAGAGACCAACTCTGAGTATGTTGACACCCAAATGAAGCCCTTTCAGCATGGAATTAATTAGCAACTCCCTTAAGTAACAATGTACATGCTAGAAGCATTACATCATTTGAATTACTTGTCACTGGCAGTTGAGCAAATAGCTGTGAGGACTGGATATTATTGCATTACAATTTCTTTGAGTCCTTTCATAAAATCCCAGGCATGGATTTAGCAGGAAAGCTAATGGGCTTTAGCCTCTTCTCCCCCTCCATCCTGCCTCCTCTCCTCATTAAAAACACTGTTTCAGCATACATTGAGTGTCAGGTGATGAGGGAACTGGAGGCATCTAACTGCATACAAATACCAAATTCTTTCCCGTTTTTCTTGAAGCTCATAAAAGACTCCCACTGAAGTAAATGGGAGTTACATAAGAATCTTGCACTCTGAAAGGACAATTATTCTAGACAATGAGCAATCATAAAAATATCAGTTCAGCAGTGTTTGTGCGCATACTTGCCTTTAAGCAAGGGCATAAATACGTTTCAGTTTCCAATTCATTCAAGCATGTACTTTAGTCTTAAGACACTGCACTTCAGCATAACCTTTAGGCTGAAAAGCTTTTTACTGATGAGGTGCCACAAATAACATTAGTGAGTCTGCAGACTTTCAAAAAAATGTGTACTGTTCTAGAGAAAATCTGCTGAAACAAAAAAAATGCAATTACAAAGCCTTTGTTCACTCAGTTCATATGATCATGACATGAATATGATCTACTAGGTCTGATAAGAATCTGATCTTAGTTTGATATACCCTGTATTCCCCCCACCACTTTGAACAATCCTTGCATAGGTACTATCAGTAGGGAAGCTTGCAACTTTTGTCTGAGAAATCCAGAAGACTCATCTAGCATTTAACAACAATGGAAGTAGGAGGTTACTTTGGAAAATAGTAGTTCAAAAGACCATTAGGGAAAAACCAAAACCAAAACCACACCTGACATCTGTGGAACATACAGAGGTGCCCAGGATTCTGAAAGGAGAAGTAATTTTCTGGAAAGTCTATAGATGTCTGTGTTTGTACCCAGTTAAAATGTAATTCTGCAGAGAGATCCTAGTAAGTTTGCAAAAACAGTGGGGAATACTGTAATAAACTGTCTCTAGTTTTCAAACATGCATGTTTCAGTGTGGAGATTCTTTGTGATAAAAGAAGTTTGGAGTATGAGCTCTACACTGGTACAGATACAAAGCTAAGATAGGTTTATACAGAAATCTTCATGCATTTGGCATAAAACTGAAGACAGCATTGTAATAATCTTTTAGGATCTTATTGAAGATATTTTAACTCTGGACTGACAGCTCTGGCAAGATCAATGCAGAGAAGAAAATAACTTGTTGGAAAGTTTAGCTTATTCTATCAATTCTGAAATAATTTTTCAAGAAGTTTGCAACTTAACTGCTTGAACCTCCAGGTATTTCAAATAACTTCCCAGAAAATATTTTAGAATTTTACAATCTTTGTTTGCTTCTTTCATTTCCTCAAACTATAAAAAAATAAATAAATTACTTATTTTCAAACAATATTCAAAATGACATTTTGTTGTTTTTTGTTTGTCTTTCTGGTCCCTGACTAATATGAAAAATACTCAGAAACTTCAGATGAACTAGTCTATCATTACAGTTCAGGAGGTATATTTTTCTAAACAGCAATTTTCAATTTTTTATAACTTTCTGGAAAGGTTGTTCTTTGGGCTGAAATTCACCATGCTTATTTCAGTGTGCAGTCATTTCAGAAAGAATTCAACAGAATGTCAGATGCGTGTGTATTATCACATTTGGATCTCACATTGCACACTGAAACAAATGACTGTGCATTTACATCAATTTTCAATCCAGCAAGCTTGATTTTTTTTCCTTGTTTTTCTTTCTTCCTCTCTTTCTTTCTTTCTTTCTTTCTTTCTTTCTTTCTTTCTTTCTTTCTTTCTTTCTTTCTTTCTTTCTTTCTTTCTTTCTTCTCTGAGAATACTTTTTGATGGGTTCGTGAACTTATGGATGATTAATAGTAATTTACTCTGGAAAACCTTCTGTTTAATTGTTATGATCATTGTACAATAAATCACATTTCTGCAATTTAATGTCCCACTAAAGAAAATTTAAAGTATTTAAAGTACTGTTGTAGAGTAACCCTTTCTGCATTCCTAGAGTCTTATTTCCCACACTTGCTTGCTCAGTGTCCCGGAGGAAAGGCATGGTAACAGAAGTTGCTCATTTGGGAAGGAATGAACAGTGAAAAGGAAAGCCACCTGACAAGTTTTTGAGATTCTGATACATTTAGGCCTCTATATTTCACTCAAAGTAGCCTGTGATTGACACAGACATAGGCAGAGTCATCTCCATTTAGGAATGATCTTTCTTCAAGTGCATTGTCAGTATCTGCTCAGTAAGTGCTACATCTCTATGGTGATGTCAGGAATTAAGTAGTAAATACAGTAGTAGTAGTAATGTAGTAGGATTTGTAATGAAATACAGATCCTCCAAATATTTATCTATTGTGTGCAATTAATGAAAATGATGAGAATAGGTACAAATATTTTTTATTTTACTTCTTCCTTAATTATGTTACTTTTTAAATATTATTGATTAAACTAATTAATTTCATAACTTGATTCTTGATTCTTTATTTCTTGTGTAAGCAATACATAATCAAAGAAATTGAAAGAGATGAGACTCATAATGGACAAGATAATTTGTGATAAAAATTAGCAGCAATTTTAAATTTATTTGCTTTAAAGAGATCTACAATGCAGTGAGGTTTCAGAAGTATTAGGGAAGTTCTGTTTATCCAAGTGACACTTGGTTGCTTAGGACAATGTAGTAATAACATATAAAAGATGATCACTATTTATTATTTCTTCCTTAGGGGGATTGTCTGAGTGGCACTGAATAAGATTCCTGCCTGTTGTTATTGCAGTTTTTTATTTCCATCTTTCAATTTAGCAGCAAAGAGAAGCCTGAAGGAAAATTGTTTAACCTATCTTGTTTTTGTGGTTTAAGTATTTACCAAGTGTACAACCAACATTTCTTGGCTTGCTCCGATAACACACGGCATCCTGTGGAGCCTTTGATCCATTTGCTAACTGAATCTGTGTTTGACTGCTTAGCCACCATGGTTAGATAAAACAGTTTAATTGTGTGGCCATATGCTAATCTTGAATGTAACTTCCATATAGAAAGTAAGTGGGCTTCTGACTGTGAAACCTTAAAAATATCAAATTATAATTGTAAATACTTAAAGTCATTTTTTTTTTTTTTTAATTCTTTTATTTTTAATGGTAATCTATGTTAATGTAACCACTATAACGGTTTGTTAGAATTCAAGAAAACAGTAATTGAGATCACATACAAAACATTTTCAGTCTCTTTCTTTTCACAGTTTTCTCAACCACTCACAGATTTTAGGAACAGAGAACTTGCAGTATGAAATTGCAGTGACTGCAGTGTGTGCATGAAAAGATTTATGAAATTACAGATGGAGCTAAAAATATATTAGCTACGGATTTACTACTTGGTGAGACAAAAAATCTTCAAAGACAAAAGAAAGGAAAAACATGCTTACAATTACTCTGTGTGTTAGTAAGGAAACATGGAAAATACAACAAAGAAGTTATACAAAGAAATCTGTACCAAGAATGTATTTCTTCTGTATTTGAAATCATGTAAATGCTAACACATTTTGATACAATTATATAATTAAAGTATAATAATAATAATCATATCATAAAAGTATGTCCAATCTGTAGTATTACTTTTTTTTTGTTCCCCAGTTTTGATTTATATTATCCTGCTGATGTCCAATTCCAGATCATAGAATCACAGAATTATAGAATCCTAAAATCATAGAATAGTAGAATCAGTCACAGAATCATAGAATCATAGAATGGTTTGAGCTGGGAGGGACCTGTAAAAATCACCTAATTCCAACAGCAGCTCCCCTACTGTCACGGGCAGGGACATCTTCCACTAGATCAGGTTGCTCAAGGTCCCATCCAACCTGACTCTGAACACTTCCACTGATGAAATATCCACAACTTCTCTGAGCAACTTGTTTCAATGTCTCACCACCATCAATGTAATAAATTTCAAATATAATTAATAATTTGAATTAGACTTTTTAGAACATTGAAGAATTACAATGTAAACTCTTTTTGATTTAAACATAGATAACTTAGGTAAACAAAATTCAGATGCCGCCTGCTAGTTCAGATGCAACTAACTTAAGGCTTGAGCACAGTGTGCTTGGATTTTTTTATATATATATTTTTTTCAGACCCATATTGTTCTTATGGTAGAAAAGTGTACTGATTCCCTTAACCTTCATTCATTCATACAACAAAATGCACCAGCAGTCTTGGTTAGATAAAAATTCAGACTGCATTTTTATATCTGAAAAAAATTGGTAGAATATTTTTGCTACATTTTGGCCCACAGTGGTGTAGTTGTTGTAAGATCGTTTGTAGTGTCTTTGTCTACTGTTGTCTTAATATAAAAATACTTATACAATTTCAGTAATTTGGAGTCAGGTAGTTTGAAAATGAATAAAACCATGTGACAGCATTATGAGCCCTTGTCTAATCCATATTGCCTCCCTAAAGCAGGATAGATTATATCTAAAAAAAAAAAAAAAAAAAAAAAAAGTGAAGATCATCCTATGATGGAGATATTGCATTATTCCTGAACTATCTCTGCATGTTCTCAGTTTTCCCAGCTATTAAGAGATATTTTTGTATGTTTGTTTTTATTTGTGTTGTACATTCACTGTTATTAGTTTAAATCTGTTTACTGTTTATTTTAAATGAACATAGAAAAAATTCTTTTTTTTTTTTTTTCATTTCTGTAGTGACCACATTTTCACCTGAACATATTCCTCACCTCTCTTCTTTTGCTGTTTAGCTAAATCATTGTTGACTTACCATATTTTCATGGCAGTCGATCATTATTCTAGAACTTCTCTGTTGGTCCTGCCAACTGGACTCCACTTTGAGGCTTTTATCTCTGGTGACTAATTCCTAAATTTAATGATGTAGATTTAATGTCTAAAATATATTATTCTTTATAAAATCAAGATTATTGATTTGTTTGTTTATTTATTTATTTATACAGTGGACGTAGTAGTGATATCTCATATACAGTCTTCTAAAACCTCTCCTTACCATTGTCTGTCTTCTTGTTACTCATTAAACATATTCACCTGATTATTCTGACAGAGATAACATTTGGTTCTCTCACTGCACCGAATCCTGTTTTCAAGTCATTTCTGTTGAGAAAACTTTGAATTCTAACCCTGTCTTGCCAAATATTTGTGGGTTGTCCCTGTACGACATTTTTTTGTAAATTGAAAAAATGCGTTCTCTATTTCATCATCCATCTCCCTAATGAAAAATGGACCACACCCAGGACAAGCAGCTATGGCATGATACTGTATGATATTGAATATATCCTTCTAATATGATAGTAATCTACCAATAAACTTCTTCCAATGAATTCATATTCATGTTCATGTTGTACTCTAATACTCATTCCTAGCTGTTAGACATAATTTTATTTTTTTTTAGGACTCCTTTTGAGATTCAGATCCTGGAATAATACTTCTCTGTATCTAATTGCTTTCTTTATTTTTTATTCTAAACATTGTTCAGAATGTCCCAAAATGGGAGGAGAGTAGGTGTGAGGTTAACTGCATTCATTATTGACATGAAGGCTTGTGGATAACTGTGTATGTTAAATAAATGTTTTATTTTATTGATTTGATTTGATTAATAGTGGTATACTGTCACCTCGAAAATGCCTTTGATTTTTACTCCATGTATTGTCCAAAAAAATTCTGATATACCTATATTAAGTTTGGCAAATTTTGGTATGGGTTGAAATTTTCTTTAGAACAGAAGTTCATTGACCATATATTCAGACAGAACACTGCTAACTCAGCTCGTTTCATTTAACATAGAGGAAAGACGTAAACACTGAAGAATAATTAAACAAAGCTTAATGATTATTTAGTAAAAGCAGAAATAAGTGGGTCTCATTTGTGGATTGGATGTCAAGTCTTAAGATTCCAAAGTGAATAGTTTTTTTTGTGTGTGTGTGTGTGTGGCATCCTACAGGTCATTGTGATTGTGGCTAGAAATGGATCTTTTCTTGCTGACTGCATAATCACAAAGACCAGCTTTACACCTGTTTAAAATTTTGAAAATAATATTTCTTTTTGAGATCTGTCAAACTGTTTGTGACAAAATTGAGACGCTCCAAATATAGTGTTACTTGCTGACTTACATCTGTAAGTTCTGAAATAAAAGATTTAGTTAGCTATGAATTTGAACTTAACACTCAGGAAACTCTCAGGTAACTCTCAGGAAAGAGGTATAATAGGGAATTTTATTTTACTTTAACAAATTGTATTTTAAGAAGAAAAAGGTTGCAAATCTGGAAATGCTTTCCTGAGGTCATATAAGTAATCTTGTATCTGCTTTTCACAAAGTACATGCATATTACTACCAGAAAAGCAGTATTTTATGGTCATTTTGCAATCAAGTTATAAGCATAAAAGAGCACCATGCAGCAGGGAGTTAGTCCAAGGAAAAGTAGAGAGGGAATTTGCTAGCCAATCTTGTTTATGCTGGCAACCTTGCATGTAAATTCAAAATATTTTTGTTTACTTTGTTTTAATCAAGGCAAATTTTATGTTCTTAAATTACTTTATGCATATTTGCAAAATTTGCTCATGAACTCTGCAAAGGCTGGGTGTGTTTGTAGTAAGGTCATTTTGTAGGTAAACATATATATATATAGTAAGAAGATGTCCCTGAGCTTAATCTCAGTGTGCTAAAAATCTGTTGTATTACATTTTTTTTATATCTATATTGATTTCTTCCATGTATGGTCTCTTTATAACAGAGCTTTACACATTCTCTCAATTTTAAAGATGGGTAATTAATTTCTGTTAATGACAGGGTTACTTCTACCTTGTCTATCTGACATGGCATCATTTCAAATTCGTATTTAAAAGGGATATATACAAAATAATGAGTGCTGAATTTTTAAGATGCTGTAATGCTTTTTCTCTTTTCTTGATTACTCATTTTTTAATTATGAGAAATTTCTCACCTACTTTAGTTTTGGATAAGTGCTTTTTCATTTTGAACAGAATGAATGTGATATCACATTCTTTTGAATGTGATATTTTTAGGCCAAGTTATTTGGTTTTGATCCAGAAACATTTTGGAGACATTCCAATAAATCAGGAATTCCAAACTTAAAATTTCAGTATCTCCAATGGGAATCAAGTAACAGCAGATGACATGTAAAAACATCTCAGAAACTGCTATGCCTTTGGAAAAGCTAGAAGGATTTGGATAACAGAATCAGGTATGGAATGGAACAATAATTTTAAAGATAACCAGGGAGACATTGATACCCTTCCATAGTTTGATATTTTACTTGTAGTAATTCCATTAAATAATAGGGTGAGCCCCCCCCTATTCATACCCATGCACACATTTTTCTTCATGAGTTCACATCCTGAGCTTAACTGGCCAAAACTGACATCAGAACTGCAACCTTTCTTTTTAATGTGAAGGCATCCATTTCTTTTTGGCATCCACATGCAAACATGCGAATACCCAGTTTTGTATATATTATAGTTTGCATCTGTTTTAAGAATTCCCTATTCTTTTTAACATCATGTCCTACCGATGTAACATGGCCTACTTGACATAAATAGCTGGGACATGTCACCACATGATGCGTCACTGTGGACATAGGAACAGATGTGCTGTTCAGAAATCTGTGGTTAAAATGTCTGTAATATGTGATTAAAGAAATATTTATTTTTCAAAAGTAAAAGATTTACTCCCCACAAAAATGTTGCTCTGCTAAAGTTCACATCTTTCAGTACTTTATGCTTTTAATAACTATGGTGAATATTGTACCATAGAGCCCCCATTGGTTGAAATGTAATGGAATGACACTAATATCTTCAAGGAAATTAAGCCAGCAAAATATTTTTCAGATACCTGTGTAATCATTTTAGTCTAATAGCAGCCTTTCCCTAGAAAACCTTCCTTCAAAGATAAGGTAAACTTTGAGCAAATATTGTGGAATGGAGTTTAATTGATACACTTAGGTTTCTAAGGACAAAGAAAAAAAGAAAAGGTATTTTGAGCAACACAGCAGTAGGAAATGTATTTTTAGTTCTACAAAATATCCCATGATATTATAGATCTTTTTAAAAAAATGCAATCCTTGATTACCTGTATGTCATTGTCCTAATGTCATTAATGGTGGAGTCAACAGTGGCTGACCTAACTATGCTTGCTTTTGGAAGAATGTGAAAGGACAAAATTAGAAAGGGAGAGAAGATGAAAAACTGAAATTTCATATCTGTTAGAGAAAGAATATTTAGCAACCCCTAAGCTTCCTAAAAAGGAAAATTATATATATATATATATATTTATTCAAGACTATGAATATCTTACTCTCCATTCTCTTTGCTATTTTGCACACAAAAAAAAATACAGGTGTGACAATAGGAATAAAGAGATATGACCAGATCATGATGTCAAATATTATGTTCCAAATTTGACAAGATTTAATGTAAAATAGTTATTGAGGTTTATGCTGCATAGTGCTGTGCCCTAACATTTCTGGAAACAAAACAAAACAAAACAAAACAAAACAAAAAAAAAGAGTTTTCATGTCCTTTGCCACAATGCCTGTTAAGTCTGGAACAATGGAATTGTCTTGCTTGGCCGGCAGAATAGACAATCTGAGTTGTTGTCGCTCAAGAATGAAATTGAATGCTTCTTGCTGTGAAAAGTTTTCCATTTACTCCATTGTTCAGACTGCATTGATTCAGACAAATTGATTGTCTCTGTGGTAACAGATCCATGCCAAGGGATGACAAAAGTTAAGTAATCTGCGATTAAGATTCAGCCAGTTCTGAACACCAAATTTCTGGAGGCACTCAGATAAACTTCATGAGACATCATAACTCCTAAAATACAGAGAATGGGCAGTGGACTGTAATAATACTGGCTATGAAATAGGAGTAATTTCTTTTTGCACTTTAGAATTTTTATCACATGGGTTTAATTTATGAAAACATATGCTGATTTTTCCTGGATATTGATTCTCTTGTCCAGATGTAAACTGTCATTTAATGATAGCCAGATATTTGTCACATGACCTTAAACTTTGCACTTAGTTAGATAAGGTATTCTCCAAAGACAATCTTGGAATTCATTGCTTCATCAGTGTTATATGCACTGACCCTGGAGGCTCATTCCACTTTTAACCAAAAGTTTAACATGTTTTTTCCTTCACAGTCTGCTTAGTTTCTTGTAATATACATGCTTTTCTTGCTAAGCATGTGCTTTAAATAATGATAGTTACATTAATACATCGTAAAATAAGCAAAATACAGAAATATCTAATGTCATAAGTGTTTGTTTCCAAACAGGTTAGGTTGCCTAGATTTTGGCTTTTACAAGAAACACACCCTTGATTTTTTTCCATTGAGGGAACAGGTCTGAGGACAGTGAATGTAAGCTTTCAGTAGGCATACTTTTTTCTGTTACCTTTTGTAGACCATTTGTGGTCCATGGGATTACCCCAGAGATCCTAGGCTATAGTTCGAAAACAACTTATTTTAGAAGATGGGAAGTTCTGAAGCTCAATAACTTTAAAACAAGGCTTTGAGAGGCATCAGTCTTCTGGTAAAAACAAACAAACAAACAAACAAACAAACAAACAAACAAAAACCCTTACCATAGGAAGAAAAAGGAGGAAAGACAGTGCTGCATGGAGATATTCTCTGTTCTTCGCAAAAATATGTAATATCAACTCTAAACTTTTATTTTGTATCTAGGATTGAGTACTGATGATTTATCTTTAGAAATTTTATTAGTTGTTTTATTTTTTTCAAGCTATTGAATAATTCTGCCTTATGACCAAGCAAAAAGAAACTGTAATTCAAACTACATGAAAACATGGAAATGGTGTTAAATTTTGTAATCTAAAAAGTAGAAAACAACTAGAGTTCCAGGAAAAAAAAAAAAAAGCATAGAAATGGGAGAAAATCACATATCTAGACCTCAGGCAAATAATTTAACTTCTCAATTTCACTGTTCATCCAGCTTTTAGTGGGTGTAATCATTATAGCTGTTGGAAAAATAGAGGGAAACATGGAACAGAAAAGCTGAGTTCTGTTCTTTTTTTAATTAGAGAAAACACTTCATCATTTTTTTCTGTAAATAGAATTACAAAATCTTACTTGCTCTAAGAGAGATAACACAGAGAATTTGGAAACCTTATGTAGTACAGTAAAATATTCTGTGAATGCTGTGAACAAATGACTTTTACTAAGGAAAATTTAGAGATGAGGGATTTGCAAGGGAAAAAAGGGACTCTTGGAAGGTAACAATTTCTTCAGCCATTTCAGTGAGTTTTTCCGGGGAAAAGTCTGTCTCCTTAGAATGACTGGTAGATTTATTCTCATTCTGAATGCATCCCAGAACATGATTTCTTAAACCTTTTTGTTTGAATAGTCATTCAAATAGTCTAGCCTTTCCAAAGCCACTGACATAAAGTCTTCTGCAGAGTTGTCCCTTTTTAATTTTACAGGTAAAAATTATGTTAGATTTTGAGTGTTTATTTATTTCATTACTTCATTCTTTTTGTTGACTTACTTGCCTCATGAGTAGAAATATGTGATTTGTCATTTCACAGACAACTTTCTGACAATCCAGAGGTTACGCTTCTAAGTGAAACAGTCAAATATATGAGATTAGGAAAAAAAAAAGTTTTATAACATTGACTCTGCACCCCACATTGTGATATAAAATTTCAAGACACCGTTACACATTTATTTGCTTTGCTTCAGAGAGAAATTTTACTCCAATAAACAACAATAAAAAATTATGTTCTTTACTCCATCTGTTTTGAGGCCCATTGCCATTATAATGGGACCTGACATGTAAGTGAATATTTACCTTCAAGGTGCCAAAACGAAACAGACCTGCCTTCTCCCTCATGGATCTCTAAGACAGTGCTGCTAGCATCCTCAGGATGCAGTTTTTATCTGGACTGCTCATTAAAAAAATGCTTTTTCATGGGAAACCCCAACTCCATTGACCTTATTAAGCCTTTGTTTAGAATATAATCACTAAATTCATTCAGTCAAGAAAAATATCATGTGACATACAAGAATAATTACAATTATCCAACATGGTTTTAATTTGGAATTAACTGAGACTGAAATACTGAATGAACTGCTCATGATCAGTCCCTGGTGGGGAAATTCTCATCAAACAAGTATGAATTATAATTAAATAACTAGTAAGTCAAGGAAATTATGCTTCAGTAACTGAACAAAAAAAATAATTTCTGTGCATAAGACAGTAAGTAATTTGTTTGGGAAAATGGATATTTAAGGACATATGAATATTTCTAAACACAAACACAGTCCTGCCTGGACCTCATTAGAAAATACTTTCTCTAAAGCAATAATTCATCTCATCCTTTCTTTAAAATAATTTTCAGTATATTTATGCTCTACGCTACCCAATAAAGAGTTTACTGTCTTCATTTAGGCTGACTGTAATTTTTTAACATCAAATCAATGAATGAATTGTGGAGGGGAGATTTGTCTTGTGGACAAGTTTAATTTTGTCAATTTGAGACCAAAATACTCTTTTCCCATTAGGAGATTTAGTACAATAAATACTAGAACTTTTGGACAGTCTATGGCAGATGAGACTATTGCATACAGTAATAACACTTCGTTCTTTCACCTCTATTGAGTTCCTTACATTTCTGTTTCTTCCATCAGGATTGCAATAAAAAAGTCAACTTCAGCTTTCATCAGAAGTTTTTGTGGTTCCCACATTCAAAAATAGGTCACTTTGGCTTTAGGTCACTCTTCTGAACACCATTGTTTATTTCACTTCTAAATTCATAACAAGAAGAATTCAGCATGAAGATTTCTTATTTATTTATTTATTTATTTATTCTCATGTCACTACTAGCAGTTCCTGAACATAATTAGTACTGGCTCCTGTTAACTGTACATCTCATATACAGAAGACAAACTGCTTGGAAGTATTCATAACAGTCTTTTGAGTTACTAAAAAAAAAAAATTAAAACAAGTTGCCTGAGTCCTCTACTCAGAAGCTTTACTTAGATGTAAACTTCAGATCTCCTTTAGCAAAAAAGTGTATCATGAGTGTAGTTTTACTGCATGGGTCAA
Organism: Anser cygnoides; assembly: GCF_040182565.1. Taxonomy (NCBI): domain Eukaryota; kingdom Metazoa; phylum Chordata; class Aves; order Anseriformes; family Anatidae; genus Anser; species Anser cygnoides. The sequence continues at coordinate 130,819,245 of NC_089874.1, forward strand.
AACAAGAGCAGTAATGGAGGACATAAGTAGATTTACATTTGTCAGATGTGAAGATCTGCTCTCTGGGACTATATTTTATGACGGAGATGGACAGAGATGGTAAATGAATGAGAAGGATCATCACTTATGGAAACATACCTATGGAAACATAGCTAGTTATGAGGCCGCACCTCATGTACTGTGTTCAGTTTTGGGCCCCTCGCTACAAGAAGGACATGGAGGTGCTCGAGCGAGTCCAGAGAAGGGCAACGAAGCTGGTGAGGGGTCTGGAGAACAAGTCTTATGAGGAGCGGCTGAGGGATCTGGGGTTGTTCAACCTGGAGGAGAGGAGGCTCAGGGACGACCTTATCGCACTCTATAGGTACCTTAAAGGAAGCTGTAGCAAGGTGGGGGTTGGTCTATTCTCCCACGTGCCTGGTGACAGGATGAGGGGGAATGGGCTAAAGTTGTGCCAGGAGAGGTTTAGCTTGAATATTAGGAAGAACTTCTTTACTGAGAGGGTTGTTAGGCATTGGAATAGGCTGCCCAGGGAATTGGTTGAGTCACCATCCCTGGAGGTCTTTAAAAAACGTTTAGATTTAGAGCTTCGTGATATGGTTTAGTGGAGGACTTGTTAGTGTTAGGTCAGAGGTTGGACTCGGTGATCTTGGAGGTCTCTTCCAACCTAGATGATTCTGTGATTCTGTGATATATATATGTGTATACATACGCATACCTTGCATTCAGGCACTAATTGAATGATCTGTTTTCTAGGGCATGTGTCTAGGGCACCATGAAACAATTGTTTCCTGTGATTTAATCTGTAGAAGAAAACAAATCCACAAAGGATTTTCATGAGACAAGCTACTGTCGTATGCATCTGGATCCAGACAGATCATTTAGGTTTACTTAGATGACTGGAATCCAAAAGCAGTGGGTTTGGAAATGAATAAGAAATATTTTTTTTTTACATGAAAAAATCTTCATGAAAGGGAACAATTACTTTTCAAATGAAAGTTTCAAATATATTTGCAGCTTGCAGACACGTTGAAAGATTTGCTTATATCTTGAATTCTGCCAGGTCTTTGCTTCTGAAGTCTTTGTCCTGAGTTTTTGTGGCATCGAAGGAAGGGCAGCACCTTCAGAAAAGAAAAAAAAAAAAAAAAAACTACTGCTTGATTGCAGCTATCCATCTGGCCTCAACAGCCTCCCTCTGCTTTTTAATGGATACAAAATGTGAATGGTGCACCAAGTTCTTATCAGTGTTATCCTTCTGCAGGTGTACAGTGCTAATGAAGCTGGAGATTGCAGCCAATCATTCTTCAGACTGTCATCACAGGAGAGCACCTCTCACTTGCAAAGCAGAAATGTATCACTGGCCACCACTGAGAAGAGTTTGGCTCCATCCTCTTTACATAGTCCCCTCAGGTATTTGTAGAGTTTGATAAGATCCTCTCTCAATCTCCTCTTCTTTAGGCTAAACAGGCCCAGCTTGCTCAGTCTTTCCTCATAAGACAGATGCTCCAATCCCTTAATCATCTTCATGGCTCTATGCTGGAACCTCTCTAGAAGTTCTGCATCCCTCTTGTTCTGGGGAGCCCAGAACTGCATACAATATTCCAGGGGTGGCCTCACCAAAGCTGAGTAGAGGGGGAGGATCACCTCTCTCAACCTGCTGTCCACACTCCTTCTGATGCAGGCTAGGATCCCATTGGCCTCCTTGGCCACAAGGGCACACAATATATCTGATAGCATTGTCCAAAATCCTCTTGAACTCTATCGAGCTTGGTGCCTGTGGTGATTTTACTCAGCTGGGCAGCCGAGCTCCACCACAATCACTCTCTCACTCACCGTCAAAGGGAAAGAGGGAGAAAATACAATGAAAAGGGCTCAAGGGCTGAGATAAGGACAGGGAGATCGCTCAACAATTATTGTCAAAGGCAAAACAGACTCAGCACAGGGTGGTTAATGTAATTTATTACGTATTACTAACAAGCTAGAGCAGTGAGAAACTAAAAACAAACTAAAAACACCTTCCCCCCACACATCTTTGACATCCTACCCTCACAAGCAGTACAGAAGAATGAAGAATGGGACTACAGTCAGTCTGTAACACTTGGTCTCCACCACTCCTTCACGTTCGCTCTCCGTCCCTGCTCGACATAGAGTTCCTCCCACAGGATGCTGTCCTTCCCGAACTGAGCCTGCAGGTGTTGCCCACAGGCAGCAGCTCTTCAAGAACTGCTCCAACATGGGTCCATACCACAGGGTCCATCTCCCAGGAGCAAACTGCTCCAGCACGTCCCCCACGGGCAGCAGCTCCCCCCAGACCCCCTGCTCCTGTGTGGGCTCCTCTCCACGGGCTGCAGCTCTGGCCCAGGGCCTGCTCCTGCGGGGGCTCTCCATGGGCCGCAGCCTCCTCCAGGCCACATCCACCTGCTCCACCGGGGGCTCCTCCACGGGCTGCAGCGTGGAGATCTGCTCCATGTGGGACCCATGGGCTGCAGGGGGACAACCTACTCCACCAGGGGCCTCTCCACAGGCTGAAGGGGAACTTCTCTGGCATCTGGAGCACCTCTTCCCCCTTGTTCTTCACTGACCTTGGTATTTGCAGGGCTGGTTCTCACTCCTCGCTCTTCTAGCTCCTGGTGTGCAGCATTTTTTTTTCATTTTCTTAAAGATGCTCTCACAGAGAAGCAAACTGCTTATTGGCTCAGCTCTGGCCAGTAGCAGGTCCCTTTGCAGCCAGCTGGAGCTTACTCTGATCTAACATGGGACAGCTTCTTGACCTTTTTCACAGCAGCCACCCCTGCAATCAAAACCTTGCCACGTGAACCCCATACAGTGCCATGACTGCTTCTAGGGAAGCCTGTTCCAGTGCTCTTGGTGAAGAACCATTTCTTGACATCCAGTCTGACCCTCCCCTAATGCAGCTCTACGCTGTTCCCTCAGGTCCTGTCACTGTCACCAGAGAGCAGACATCGGCACCTGCCCCACCATTCCCCCTTGTGAGGAAGCTGTAGGCTGCCGTGAGGCCCCCTTCAGTCTCCTGTTCTCTAGGCTGAATAAAACCAAGCAATTTCAGCTGCTCCTCATACGACTTGCCCTCTATACTCTTCATCATCTTTGTTGCTCCTTGGACACTCTCTAGCAGTTTTATGTCCTTCTTATACTGTGGCACCCAAAACTGCACACACTACTCATGGTGAGGCTGCACCAGCACAGAGCAGAGTGGGACAATCCCTTCCCTTAACCGGCTAGCAATGTTGTGCTTGATGCACCCCAGGGTTGGCTCTTTTGGCTGCCAGGGCACACTGCTGGCTCATATTCAACTTGCTGTCAACCAACCCTCCCCACATCCTTTTTTTTTTGTGGGGCTGTTCTCCAGTCTCTTGTTCCTCAGCATGTAATGCAATGAAAGTAGTGCATATGGATAACTGACATGAAGACAGTACACATGCTATATACTGCATGGTGCACTTCTTCAGTGCCAAGTTATCTTTTATGCAATGCATACTAAAAAAAGAAGTGGTGTTAGTTCCTTGAGACAGATGTCATTGGGGTCTTTAGTTTAGAAGGGTACAAATATAAGTTAAAATTAAAACCCAGTGCTCTGTTTATTTCTGCTGTCAATAAACTCACAACAACATGGTCTCTTTAGTAATGTTCCAATGTCAGCTTCTCCTGTGGCCAAATTTAACCTACTGTGAATGAATTTCATTTAGTTTAACCATCCTCCGTATACAGTAGGCTGACTATTCAGGAACCATATTTTATTTTCAGCTTCAGCTTCTTTTCCACTGAAAATAAAATAAAATAAAATAAAATAAATAAACACAAAATGCATTCATACCTCTGGGTTCCAGTGTTAACATGCTTTAAAAGAATATAATAGTTTGCATTTGTATATCAGCCAGAGGGCTTTGCAGAATCGAACACAGAGGTACTTCTCTTCATCTCTCTGAAGAGCAGCCAGTAGGTTGAAAACCAAGAACTGCTTAACTGGGCTCAGTAACCCTATACAAGCATTCCACTCATTACTTACAACACTAATGGAGGGAGTATGAAGTCTTAAAACAAATCAGTCATATGAAAAATACTCTGCCCTCTGTGGGGTACTAACTACAGGGCTATGAAAAAGGAGCAAGGTGCAGTGGTGACAACACATACAATGTACTTCAGGTTCCTGTTTCAGAATCCTTTCCTGTGAGCCCCATTCCTGTTGGTTTCCTTGTTTCACTGTGCATCATTCAGGCATTTCTTGCCTTTGGTTTTCTAGAACTGGTTCTTTCGACTTTACACAGCTTTTGTGTAAACTTTACACAGCCTTTGACTATAGCCTGTTTCAGGTAAGGCTAGTTCCTGCCTCATAGGTCTCCCTTTGAGCTAGTAAGATTTTCTGCTTCATATAACATTCTCTTTCTTAAAAGTTTAGGAGAGGCATGTTTTCATAGCAGGTCTGACTCTTGCCTCAGATTATGAAAAATAAATACAGAAATTGAAACAATAATTTGAGGGAGCTGAGGTAGGAAATGGTATAAATTTCACTGTAAATCCTGTCTAAAGTGGTACATACAAATAGCAGATTCTGATATGTAACAATACATCATATATGGAAACTACCATTTTTTGTTGTGGCTTTGTGTCAGTTGTATCATGATTATTGTATCTTTGTCATTCCAAATCACTGTGAACTTCAGCCTGTAGCCATATCTTGCACCACATCCTAAACATTAGGTTTGATGAGAGGAATTTAACTAATCAGAGAGGCATTAAATACTCCATGGTCTCTGGTGTCTACAGAAAGATATTTCTCTGGATAGGCTTATGGTATCTGAAGATACATGACCTGTGACAGCGGGTTTGGGCCCTATGAGGAGAAGTGCACAAGGGTGAGACCTGCAGAAACAGGGAAAATTTTCATTGAGCAGGGCTGTCTGTGAAGTTACAAGAGCAGAGAAAGATTTCTAAGGATGCCTTGCGTTAGCACAGCTTCTTCACCTGCATCTCTACCCATCACCACCCTTACCCTTCTTTGGCCCAACAGACAGAAGAGGGAAAGGAGTGACTGAGGGACAGAGATTGCAAGTATCGTTGCAATCTTTCATGGCTATAAGGTGCAGAAATTCCTGATGGGTACATGACAGGCTAAGGAGGATGTGAGAATAAGGAAGGATTGCCAAATTTTTGCTGTCTTGCAAGCACTTGGCATATGTTACAGAAGCAAGGCATGCCATAGAAAGAGGAGCTGTTTCTTATACTGGAAGAGTGCTCCTTCAGTGGAACTGAAATCTCTCTGCGGTGAAAAATCCAGTGTCAGGGAAGTACAAGCAACTCCTCCTTAGCCTGAGTGATTAGGATTATATCTGAAAGATAAGACATTTCTATATTGATCCTTAGTAACCATTTTCCCTTGGCTATAAAAAAAAGCACTCTCAGATGGAGAAACACAAGTACAGGTGCTATCTACCTGATACCATAGAAAGCCACATCTTTACTGATTGAAAGAGCACATCATTGTCTGCCATTGCTTATGCCACTTCCTTCAGTTCCCTCCTATACTCAAGTGTATTGTATACACTCTACACATCCTCACATGCCTGAAGACAGTCTTCATCTCTCATTTACATGACATATAGAAATGAGAACAACAAAGTATTTTTGTCAATAGAATAAAATCTGGCAGAAAGGACACAAAATTGTTTTCATTGCATCAAAAAGTGCTGTCTCCAGGTTTTGTTCAAAACAAATTTGAGGTGTTTTACAGAGAAGTGAGAATTCTCTGCAACAATTTGGATCTATAAAAACACATCTTTGGGTTCCTTCTGTTAAGTAACATCATTCTGTCTTTTATGATGGGGAGGAGGGAAGAGAGAGAAATATGTTTGAATACAACTTAACGATTAAGCTGAGAAAAGGCTCTGGCAAATTCTGATGGAAACTGAGAAATCAAAATAACAGGAAAACATTTTTCTCAAATTTTTATTAAAGCTTTCATTCTTAACTTACAAAATAAATTTTATATGGAAAAATATTAGAAATTTGGTTTTCTAATCTTCAATTCCAGAACATAATTAAAGTTCATTCTACCATGGATTTTATTTGGAAAAGAGCTGACTCTTCAGCTGTTTCTTCCAGACCTTTTAGACAGGGAAAATAGTAATGGCATGCCATGCTGACAAACTGTGCTTAGCAAGCCAGACTGCAGCTATGCCTGGGTACTGGCACGGCTAAGAATATACATGGTACATCAGGTACCCTGGGAAGACAACATAAGGAGTGGATCTGAGCTCTTGCAGACTTTTGTTTTGCCCTGTTTCTATTGTTTCAAGTGACCAACCTCCCAGAAAATTTATGTGTAGAAATATTCTTCATTGGCAGCTGAATTTCCTCCTTCCTCTCAGTCACAAATATATGTTGTTCTATACCTCTGATAGAGAGGTAATCTGCATCTTAATTCCTAATGTTACCTTAATAACATGAAGGAATATAAATCAGTTTTGATTTTTGTGTGTGTGTGTGTGTGTGTGTGTGTTCATTTTGAATGATTTTAGAAAGTGGCCTGGAAAAAACAAATACCATTTTTTGGTGTACTTTTATAGTAACCTGATTTATTCTTCTTTATTTTATATTCAACTATTTCTTTTATGGAAAAAAAATCATAAGAAGAAGCAATGAAGCTTGGTGATGTATTTGTTTATCTATATTTTAATTTAAAAAATACTTTTAGAAAATATCTCGGTTATGGAAAACTCAGACCATCATGGAAAACTCCTTTATTCTGAACTGCATTTCCATCATTTGTTATAAGAAATTCCTAGCTAGAATGACATTAAAAGAGCTTCTGCTGAGTCCATGGAAACACATCTATTGACTTCAGATTTCATTCTTTAGAGAATGCCTAATGTTTGTTGCTGGTGATAAAGGAAAGAAAAAAAAAAATCTTTCTAATGCTTACCAATATTAAGTGTGATTTCAGGAGATAAAAAGACTTTCTTTGCTACTTGAGGAAAATATTAATACCTTGAAGATTGTTGCTAAAGCTCTGTTAAATTCTGTGTTTCCTATTGGAGTGTCTGAGATTAAATGTTCATGGCTAAGTGCGATAACGAAATTTCCAATAGGAACATTAGGTTGGACATGTAGTATGGGGACAGCAAAAACTTATGCAAAATTCTGTAACATTAAATACAATTGAATACAAATAAGGAATTAAATACAGTTGAAACTTTAAATTAGATTTTTTTAAAATTATTTTCTCTTAGGATACATGTAAAAGATTGGCTAATCAGAAGAAATCTGAGTATTTTAATTGCATCTGTAAATGTAATCCTCACAAAAAATTGCCTACCATGAAGTTCTGGTCACTGTTTGAAATTCAGAACCGTTGCTTGGAAGAGGAAATGGGACTCTAGATCCTTACTTCTCAAAAGCATGCTCCACTCACTGTGCAATTCACTATTCTTCTGCTTAAATTCCTTCCTGTGGGAGTATGAATTTGATAGAAAGAGTGGAGCATTAGCCCAGCCTTGAACAACCTATAGATGATCATTGATGGAGGTGCTTTACTGGGCAATGGTGATGTGACTGGATTTCATTCATACTAAGACAAGAACTGAATATTTTTTCACACACAACTTGAGGAAGAATTTTGTGAAGGAGTCTGGCAACACTGTTGGTATTTCTTCTATATGTGCTTTAAATAAAGTGGCAGGAAGCATTTAAGTAGGGAAGGAATTCAACCTTATTCATGAATTTAATTGCATTCAGAGACAAACCAGTCAGGGCAGTCAGGCTGGGGATCAGTCTCATTTCTAAACCCCAGCTAGGTTTAGCCCTTGGAGCAAAGTGCAGCACTGCACCCAGAACTGAACCCAGAAGTGGGTGCTTCTAGATGTTCGCAGATGTAGGCAAATAGGAAACTTTGTATTAGGAAAAAAAAAGTTCTTGCACGTTCAGATAGTGCTTAAGAGGCATTTTCTGATCAGAGCTTAGATTTAGCAACCTTGGTTCACCTAAACTCCTCAATAGAGACCTTTGTTTGGACAAGTCCTTACTTACTAGCACTGGGTCTCATAGAGGGTAGCTGAGCAAGGAGACGACTGCTGGCCTTGGGCCAATGTTCTCAGTACCCAAATGACATTCACATGGTAAATTCAATCTGCAGTGGGATGAAAGGATATGGAGTATAAACAATCTCAGGGTAAATTTGTGGGGATTTTGCTGTGAAAATATGTCTCACATAAAATTATCGTAGTGAGAAGAACTGTTTTGGACCCCGAGCAGGTTTCCTAGAATTTTAACATGTCCAGATAGAAAAGTCAAAAGAAATGGGCTTGCCTTCCTAAGCCAATAAGCATCTGATCAATTCAGTGATTTATATTAATGCCTGCATGTTTTGAAAATGCAGTTTCTGTATATAGGGAAAGGATAAGGGATTGATGCAAAGTACTGAATGCAGACTCTATAGCAGTTTCATCTGGTGTATATTTGCATAGTTGCACAGAGTTATTTTTTTCTTATGGCTGGCAGTAGCTATAGATTGGCAGGCTAACATGCCAAGTTTGGTGTAACTTAAGTTGTTTACAACATTTAATATTGCATGGTGGCATATTTAGCCTACCTCTGTCAAATGCTTTCAAAGATAAATTATTTCTGAGTTGTTCTGATCCAGCAACTGGGAAACACCCCAGGCAAGGAAATTAGTTATATCTGGTTTACACGAGTCTCTTACAATGACTTGAAAATACTCATATAACAATGAAAAAATCAGAATATCACGCTATATAAATATTCTCTCTAGGTTTCTGTTGCAAAGTACAAGCTGAAAATAGTTCCATTGATATTTTATTTTAAAGATTAATTCATTCTTTTTTAAACATAAAGCCACTCCAACACTCTGCTAAAACATTCTATCTTTGACATCATCATCTTATAAGAAAGACTTCCATTGCCAGATGCCAATACAATATTCATCTGTGCTGTGTATCACTTTGTGATTGTTGTACCTTTTAGTACAACTAAAGCCCAAGAAATGAAAAAGAAAACAATATAAATATGAAAAACACTTCTGAATTGATTAGTCCATAATGATAGGGAACTCAATACAGCAGAATTTGCTTTGTATTGCACTCCAGTAGGGAGTCTTAGGTATGTTCTCATAAATTAATTGAAAGTTCTTTGAAAAGGTGACCATCATGACACTTTGTAGTTAACAACATTGATTTTTCAGTATTATATTACTCTAACTAGATCTTATCTATCTGTGCAATAGCAGAAGGCTAGTCACATAATCCGAATCACAGTATAAAGTTTAACATTACCAGACGTTTCAAAAGGGAAATCTGAGAAAATAAAAATGAGGGGGAAAAAAAAGAGGAAACAAACAAACAACAACAACAACAACAAACATAACTTTTAAAATGAATGAAATCCTAGCCCACAAACAGCAAAACTCTTATCATTTCTGAGGGGCTAAGATATCACCTGAAGCATGAAGAGTAATTATTTATGGTGGCATAGGAGGTGAATATAGCTGTGAATAATTTGATGAAATTAAGATGGAATAAATTCCTATCAGTAAGATAGAGATTAGTATATCAAGAGAACTAGTGGAAGATGTATAGATTCAAACATTTTAAACTAGCTTTGAAGAAGGACTAGATAGTAATATAGTGAGAAACTTAATAGATTACTTAATAGATTAAACCTCTCTGTAGTTCCTATAGTTCAAAAGAGCTACTGCTGCTTGCTCTTGCTCTTGAAATGCTGCTGCATTTCATCTCAAAATAAAATTCATAATTAGCTAGATGCATTTTTTTTAATATGTCTGAATACTATTTGAGAGAGAGTTAGGGGTTTTGAAGCTCAGGATTTACTGTAAGCATTGAAAAAAGAGAAAGCTATGTAGAAAAAAGAGAGGCACAATTAATAGCCTTGATGAGGAAAAGCCTAATATGAAATCAGGATATTCATATGACAATGAAATTCTTGTAGGCAAAACTCAATCATTCCATCAGAATTTTTAAAAATTCCTTTATGTTGCTAAATGCCTCAGGGGTTGCTGTAATAAAAAAGAATGCAATTTAATAATAAAAATTCAGTTATCATTTAAGCTTGCTAACAAAAAATAATGCTATAAACTGGCATCTTGTCTGTTAGGAACAATAGAAGAAATGGAAGTCCTAGACATATCAGATGATATGGCAATGAGATATCAGTGCATTACAGAAGGGAAATGTAATTCTAAGATATATTATTTAACTTGTTTCCAGTAAAGAAACTTTTACCATTCTCTTGCCCTAAAATGTAAAACAGCTATCAAAATTCTGTGAAGTCTCTATGAAGGTCCGATCTCACTCAGACCTGCCAGAACCGAACAGCTCTTATGAATTAACAAACCCTATGTCCAAGCTGGCATGGTTTCCCAATACTAGTCTTACTAGCTATTCAGAGCAAATGAGAAATAAATCCACATTTTGCCATTACATTTTTAATGACTTCATATCATACTGGATGTCCTTCCTTTGTTGTCTAAGATACTTTTGTGCAGTAGACTCAGCAATGAAAAGAGGCAATTTCCTGTTTCAGATTAAATGCATTACTCTTTTAAAAACACTTCAGAAGACTGGGTTCTACTTACACATATCTCACAAAGACTTCTGGCCTTCAGAAATGTAGGTTTGTTATATACTGCCCAAATGTATTAATGTAGTGACAGAGGAATGTGGGGGTAGAATTGTTAATCAATGAAAATTTAGAAAAATCTGCCATAAAGCAGGATCTTTTATTATTCAGATCAAACAGTATGACTCGGCAAGAAACAGTAACAACTCAGGAAGACAGTTAATACATTAATTGTCCCTGACATAAACACGTCCTATCATGGACAGAGGCCACTAACTCAGAAAGTCAGCTCTGTTTCTCACTTCTTTCCATGATTTCCTGGGAAGTGGGGTTCAGATTTCTTTTTCAATATATTTACAACCAGTGATATGATACAACCATTAAAAAATAAATCTTGGATTATGTAAGGTATTGCCAGAAGATCTGGGGTGTATCACTGAAATTTCTTCTGTGGGCTTTGGATCCAGCTCCTAATTAATAAAAAGAAATGGTTACCACTGCCTCTTTCTGATTATCATGAATCAGTGTTATTACTAGAAAAAGGCAGCTGTTTAACAGCTTTTCTAAAGGCTGTGACTCACAAATTACTATCACCTTAGATTTCTCCTATTTCTTGAGTTCTGTTCTCTATTAAACTACACAGTGAATGCAAATGTTTGATCTCCGGCATTCCTTAGTATGTCTGTTTCTTCTTTGATAAACAAAGAATGAGATTGGAAAAAGATTTGCAAGGTATTGAGAAGAATGTGAAGGCAAATTTATTTAATTTTTATATTTTCCTCTGATTTACATTAATTTTCAGCTGAAGGCACTTTCGGCTGAAATGGACTTACCCGTGCTGAAAGAAACAATTTACATCCTGCTCTTTTGTCATCTGCCAGGAAGTTTCTGGGAATTTCAGTACAGATTAAAAAAGTTAACACCTTCATCATGGTGCACTTTCATCCCAGTTAACACCTTCATCCCAAGCCTGAAAGAAACAAAATATGCCAAAATGCAGACGACTGAGATTTTTTAAGCAATTGCTCAGAACCGGAAAGTTGAAGATGTAATTCTCCAGAAACATGTATTACTATGTATCATTTATGTGGAAGAGCATGATGGGGACAAGTGCACTGTATATTACAATTTAAATGGAAAGATAGGAACCAATCTCTAGTACAAGCCTCTTTTTGTGAGCTAAGGGTTCATCCGTGCTGGACTGAGTACAGACCATTAAAAGGAAAGATTTCTTGTTATTAACCTAATCTGCACTGCTCACAATCACAAATAAATAAACAAATAAATAAATAAATATATTTAGCTATAAAAAACTGCATAAGCTTTGCAATTTCCTTGTATAATTCCACCTACCTACAAAAGTTTTCCCTTTTAACTCAAAGCATTTTAGATCTTTCTGTTTGTACTTCCTCACTCAGAAAACAATGCAAAAGTTAACTTTAATATGTGGTCAGTCTTACCTAATAAAATAAGCTAGGCAGCATGAAATGAAAGCAGAAATTGGTAACTTCTTAACAAAGAGCAAGGAATATTTTTTTCACATCTTTGGAACTTCATGAAACATGACGACTGCTTGTAAAGTAGTTTAAAAAAGTATGGAAGAGAAATGCATTGATGTCTATTACATACCAAGATACTACTTCACTTAAAACAACCCTATAAGGGTCAGCAACATTCTGTGGATCTGCTAGCATGTACCTGTCCTGCTCATACCCTCCTCTGGGCTACTGGCCAGTATCAGAGTTAACATTGTGGGCTTGGTCTATGCCTCCTTACAAAGCTTTTATATTTTTCCTTTCCCTCTGTGTTATCTTCTGAAGTCGTGCTTTATAAATAGCACCTTAATAAGGTCTCAACTGCATGAACCTAAAATAAAACATATTCACAGAGTATTATGAAACCTCTTCAGGCATAAAATAAAAAATAATATATATATTATACATTTCAAACAGGAACTGGGAATTTAAGTTTGCCTGACTTCCAAAATTTCATTAAAGTGATCTTTAGGCCAGTATCAGAAATAAATGGACAAGCAATTGTTCATTCTTTCATTCATTTCAAGGGATGATGAGGAAGAGAAAAATCCATATTTTTAAATGTACCTTATAGAGTATTTTTCTGCTGTATCAAGATAAAAGCAGGAAAAAAAAAAAGCATTTTAAAGCATTTAAAAGCATTTTTTCCTATTTTGAAATAATAAATGCTGTATCATTGATGTGCACTAAATAAAAGTTGATATTCTTTCTCTTTAAAACGTTTTTTGTTTTTGTTGTTATTAAAAATAATCAAATAATTAGAACTGTGAAGGATCCCATCAAAGTCAGATACTGTTTATCCTGCCAGCACTATGAAAATGTAAGGAATCATAAAAACCTAATTTCAAGCCAAGACAGTTTCCAAATGCTAATTCTAGGCCAGTTATTCAAAGCAAGCTACAAATAACTCAGCCTTTTGCCATTCCAGTTTAATATGGACTTCTGATATGAAACATGAACATATGCTTCCTTTGTAGTCTTTGATAATTTTGTGTGGTAGACTTGACATTTTAGAGAATGGAAGTTATTTCCTGTTTTTCATTTACTGAGTGAATGAAAAGGAACAACTGTGAGCATTGGTCAGGCCTCCATATGTACATGTCCCATTGGAAGGCCTTCAGCCTCCAGAAATTCCCCAGAGTTCAGATGGCACAGATGCACCAGCAACTGGAACATCACTGTAAGATCTGAGTCAATGAAGACATAGTGCAAGCTACAAAATAAGAATATTATACTCTTCAAAGTAATTATGTCTTAAAATGAGTGTTAATAGAAATTATTTTAAGAAAGGTCAAAAAAAAAAACAAAAAAAAACCAAGAAGAGAGTGATGCTCACCAAGGATCACTCACCTCTTATATAAACGTTACCTTTTATAATCCACATGTATATATATATATTATAGATCTTCACACCTTTCTGTCTGGTTTCACAGAGAGTATGGTTTTTCTTTTTATACCTGTTGTGGTTTAACCCGGCTGGCAGCTAAACACCACACAGCCGTTCGCTCACCCTCCCCCCTCCCTCTCTGGGATGGGGGAGAGAAACGGGAAAGTGAAGCCTGTGAGTTGAGATAAAGACAGTTTATTAAGACAGGAAAATAATAATAACAATAATAATAATAATAGTGATAATGGTAATAGTATTAACAATAATAATGTGTAAGAAAACAAATGATGCACAATGCAATTGCTCACCACCCGCTGACCGATGCCCAGCCTATTCCCGAGCAGCCGGCCCCCCCACCCCGGCCAGCCACCCCTATATATTGTTTAGCATGACGTCAGATGGTATGGAATACCCCTTTGGCCAGTTTGGGTCAGCTGTCCTGGGTCTGTCCCCTCCCAGCTCCTGCTGCACCCCCAGCCTGCTCGCTGGCAGGACAGAGCAAGAAGCCGAAAAGTCCTTGGCCTGGTGTAAACAACTGCTCTGCAACAATTAAAACATCAGCATGTTATCAGCGCTCTTCTCATCCTAATCCAAAACATAGCACCCTACCAGCTACTATGAGCTACTTAACTCTGTCCTAACTGGAACCAGGACAATACCCCAAAGGGAAGATGTTCCCTTCATATAGCCTGATCTACCTCTTGTGGTACTCCATGGAAGTCAGATAAAGCCTCATAGCCCAGAAGCAATGAAAAACTATTTGAGACAGTATACATTTTGATATCATCAGATCCTTAATGTTTCCTTTGGTGCAGATGTCTTTTCTGCTGACTAGAATTTGTCCAGCCCTTCTAGTAATGAAGTACTGACATTTCTTCCATGCTAGCCCTTCTTTGTTCTGGTTTCAAACATCAGACAACTGTTGTTCTCATTTGGGTTGGTTTCTTGCATTTTGTAATTGTTCAGCTTTGACATTTTGCATACATGGTAGTCATGTTCCTAATAAAAAATGTATGATGCTACTTGCAATCTGCAATATATCCATTCTCCCTAATGACTCCTACCACTTGTGTATATCTTTGAAGTGAAAGACTTTCAGTACAGTATTTGTAGACTCAACATCAAGAACATGCTGTGGAATATTTCCTATTTCAATATTCCTTTGTTGAAAATTATGTCTGGCAGGCATACAATCTAGACAAGGGCTGGAAATGGGAGAGAAGGAAGGAAATTATAAAGTAACCAATGCTTGAAAAATCTGCACAAGTCTGGATTTTTGTATATTTTTTTTTTATACCACACAGAAAATATGAGATATGTGTTCCTTCACTTCATTGCAGTATTGGTACCTCTGACAACAGTAACCACAGAAACCTCAGAAAATAAATGGCAAGTCTAAAATTTCAATGGATACACTCCGAAAAAAAAAGGAAAAAAAAAAAAAAAAGATAACTGAGCAGATACAACAATGTGTGTGTGCATATATGCATAATGGAAAGATACTTTGATCTTACAGTAGGGTTGTTTTATTTTACTGTACTATGTGTCCCTTACCATACTAGTATGTAAGTAAAACTTTAATTGAAAGACAATCTTGGTGAAAACTGATATTTCCTTTACAGAGTGACTCCCCTGAGACATGGAGGATAATTGAGAGTTTTAAATTCCAGATGAGGAATATTTAACTTTGTCCTACTAGAGCAGTGTATTAAGAATAATTTCCTGCTATTATCATACTTTTCATAAAACAGGCACTGCTGCCAGTTTTTTAACTTTGCATGCCATTTCAGAGTTTATGTTTTAATAAATTATCAATACAATAAACTGTTATTATTACTACTACTACAATAGTGGCAGTACCCTTCGACTTCACACAAGTAAACTTATGTGGGAAAGAAAGATTTCTGCCTGTTTAGGAATTGAAGGACATTAATTTTGTTGTTAAAAAGTCATTTATAGAGAGCAGTAAATGTGCACATCTTTTTATAACTGTGGTATAAGGTACATTCCTTGCCCTGAAGTGTTAATAGTCTAAGATAGGACAAAGATAAATGAAGACCCAATTCAGAAAAAAAAGTTATACACAACATGGTGTGAGGAATAAGAATGATGTGGATATAAAAGGAAAACTCTTATAACTGCTCCTTGTTACAGGCCAGATCTTATGGAACCATGACAGTGATTTGGAGACTGCTCCAATGCATGATTTGACCAGTGACAGATACTCCTATCTGAGTAAAAGCGAGAATAAATGCAGGAATAGGAGAAGGAGACAGAAGGGCTATAACATAAAAGGCTTGGGAGGAACACAGGCAGTGAGTGAGAATGGTAGAACTTTGGGTTTTGGTCAGGGTCATTTTAGGTTGCCTTGTGTCTATAATGACATAGAAACATAGAATCATAGAATGATAGAATGGTTGGGGTTGGAAGGGACCTTAAAGATCATCTAGTTCGAACCCCCCTGCCATAGGCAGGGATGTCACCCACTAGATCAGGTTGATCAAAGCCCCATCCAGCCTGGCCTTGAACACTTCCAGGGATAGAGCATCCACAACTTCTCTGGGCAACCTGTCCCAGTTGGACATCAGATAAGGTTATCTGAATATTAACTAAGTAAGTGTCAAAGCATCTTTTCAGCTTTCAGAATGATACTCCAAATTGAAGTAAAAGTGTTCCTTAGAAAGGCAGCACTGTTTATTTCTTTATGAGACAATTTATTTCAATCTGTATAAATTAATTTTTCTAAAAAACACATAGAATGATCATTCTAGCCATGGGTGTGTGTCTTCTTCCAGTTCTTGCTGTCTCTGTCTTTAAAAGCCATTGCTGAAGTTCCTTTCAAATGAGCCTGAAGGAAAAATCAGGGTGCAACCTTTACTCCCTTGGTCCAAAGACACATTCTAGCACCTCTCCCCCCGGCTCCTGTTAGTCAGTCTCTGTCTTTGGGTAGGGAATTATTAATGAGCCCTTGAGGATGAAACGTGTCAGGAGTGCTTTTTTTTTTTTTTTTTTTTTTTTTTTCTCAGTGGCACATTGGCACATTTTTGACTTGACCCAGTTCTGTTGCAGGTATTGAGATCTTGTTCAGAAAATGTTTTGTGCTCATTCTGGAGGTTCCACACAGGAGCTGTTTGAGCTGTTTCCACGTCCTGTGCTCAGCTGTGTCTGCACTACAAAAGACCAATCTAAGTTCCCTGCAGTACTCTAAGCGTACACACTGAATGCTGTTCTGTACACCATTATTGCTATCCAGTGGTAAATCTATAGACTGCATACCAGATAGCTAAATGTAGGCCCCATAAATGGTTTACAAAGTAGTGCAGACACATTCTCAGGAGCTGAGAGTCAGTCTCTGGACTGACTCTCTTTTCAGTGACTATAGCTTATAGTCCAGGCTTCCCCATTCAGACACATACCCCAAATGCAAATAGCCTGATGGCAGGAACACCCTGCTGCTGCATGAAGTACTCAGACCTGTTGTGGCTTTCTCATCTGCTTGTTTGTAATAACTTACTGTATAATTAGTAAGAAATTACTGCTATACTTTTTTAGTGTTATTACAGATTTATGAACCTATGAATATTTATTGATAATGTAGAACACTTAACATTACCACATGCCTAATCTGCTAGAAAATGTTGGGTTTAAGCAAAAAAATGTGCTTATTCATGTAGCTGGAACATAAGAAGCGTATTTGAAAAATAAGTCTAGACATTTTTGCAAACTGTTAAAGAAACATGCACATAAAAATATTGACTTTGGAATGCAAATGGACTTTGAAGAAAGTTAACCTGGAAATTATCTTAGGGAACAAAATTGCAATCTGCAACCACAAATACCAATTTTTATTTTTTTAACCCATTCAAACAATACTTTAGCTGCGGTGCAAAGTTAAGAATGGTAATCAGAAAAGGAATGTTTATAACTTTTTTCCTATTTAAACTGATATTCAAGACCCTCTGTTTTCTCTTTCTTCATTGGAAGCGATAGTTAGACACAATGTCCAAAACTATGTTTCAGCTTCATTTTTCAGACTGAAAACTTTTAAAACATTTAAAATAAGAACCTGACCAAAATCTATGAGATTCCACCACTGAAGTTGAATATTTTTCTTTGCTGAAATTCTCTGAATCAAGCTTGTGAAACCGTGAATCAAGTGTTTTGTAAGGTGTTATTGCAAAAGGTAACAATATTCCGATATATTTTCTTGTCTACATCTCTATTTTAGTTTACTTTTTCAGCCATCGAAAGCAATTGTTTTCCTTAAAGCCAGGTTGAAAAATACAGGTTGCTAATTTTATGGCAGTTAATAATAAATAAGCATTTTACAGGTACAGAACCTTCAGGTATTTTCTTCCCTTGCATTTGATATGCATTGTTAAATTAGTTTTTCCCATCAATGATAAATTCCAAAACAAAGCAACAAACAAACAAACAAACAAACAAAAGGTAGATGTACTGTTTAACATGGCTGTACTTCTCATTTACAATTCAAAACTATTAAGAATTGCTGTTTACATAGTCCAAAATTAAAAAAAAAATAGCCTTTAATTGAGGGTGCTTTAGAAAATGGACTCCTGCAAAACTGTCTGGGATATTAGTTACAGAACGATTACTATGACTGGAAAACAGTTGAGGCCTGTTTTTTCTCAAAGAAACTGGTTTTGAATCAAATTTGTTTTACACTTTTTGTCTTCAGTGTCTATCAGATACAGCATGGAAGTTGTGTAGTTTCCTTTTTTTATTTTTTTTTTTGTTTGTTTGTTTTTAATAGCATGATAATCTATGCCTCCATGGAGACAAAGCAAAGCAAAATAACTTCAAAGGCAGTATTTCTGGCATGCATGATTTTCAGGGCCTTCATACGAACTGTTGGATTATACAAATCAAGTCACAACCTGGATGCTAGATCTGACAACTATTATTTCAGCAGTAACTGTAAAAGAAAACATCACAGCCATCCCATTAAGGTAATTGCATGCATTAGTCTTTCCTCTAATTTCCTCTAATTCTGAATGCAAGACAACTCAAATTGTCCAAAAGATTCAGATACTAAAGGGTTACAGGCTGTGCTGTACTGCCATAACTTGATCCCTTATTCAGAGAGTAACTCTGACCACAGCCTAGCCAAACCATAGCATACAATAAAATGGACACCAGCAATTTGTGTGCACATATGTTTGCATTAAGATAATCATTCCTAAGTAATAAACATTACAGTGGTGGTAAGACATGACCATATCGTGAATATGCTTGCAAAATGGGCACTCTGGAAAATCTAGAAACTACAGTGGTATGTGTAATAAACATTGAAGATTTTGAGACCAAGTTTCACTTTTCATATCACAATCACAGGGAAGACAATTCTGCAAAGACCTTCTTTCTTATTGTCTGTTATAGGTCCAGAAGCCACAGAACACTGTTTTTCCAATTTTTAATTGGAACATTAAAGCATTCAAAAATCCTTATCATACACAGAGCACTAGTCCATCATTAGATTTAACTCACTACTCATTTTATATCAGATCCCATCTGCTGAATGTGAGTTGTAAGCTACCAAGTTGATAACTTGGGGGTGTTGTTTTGGAATCAGTTCATTTGTCTAGCAAGATGCAAGACTTTGCACTTAATAATCTTTAAAGAGTATGGGAAAACTGATAGCTAACTTCATCCTACAGAAATCAAGAAGTAGGCAAGACTTTTACAGTTTTTCTTTAAGCTGTGGTGTTACTGGCATCCCCTGCTGACTGAAGAAATCAAGACCATTCTAACAAATTCTGAGTTTTGCTGTGCCTATTGTGTATTGTTTAAACATACAGGCAGATTTCTCTCTACCTTCCAGCATAACTTTTCCCAGGTTTGTTGAGAATTTAGATCTTTATTACTTTCCTATATCTTTAGAAAACTCCATGCTGAGAAATATGTAGGCACGGGCAGGCTGTGTAAATGCACCTAATGTATGAGGATGGGGCCTATTAGGGAAGCAGGTCCCTCATTCCTTTGCCAAGGCTATTTATGGGAGAAACCCATAATAGCAGAAACTTCATAATAGCAGAGATCACAACTCCTGTTACTAACTTAAGTAACTTATTTTAATGAATATATATATATATATATATATATTTAAAGAAAATGTATTTGCCATGAAATGCCCAAAGTGATCACAGTATCACAGATTTCTAGGCTGGAAGAGACCTCAAGATCATCGAGTCCAACCTCCGACCTAACACTAAGTACTCCACTAAACCATATCGCTAAGCTCTACATCTAAACGTCTTTTAAAGACCTCCAGGGATGGTGACTCCACCACCTCCCTGGGCAGCCCGTTCCAATGCTTAATAACCCTTTCGGTAAAGAAGTACTTCCTAATATCCAACCTAAAACTCCCCTGTCACAACTTTCGCCCATTCCCCCTCTTCCTGTCACCAGGCACGTGGGAGAACAGACCAACCCCCACCTCTCTACAGCCTCCTTTAAGGTAACTGTAGAGAGCGATAAGGTCTCCCCTGAGCCTCCTCTTCTCCAGGCTGAACAAGCCCAGCTCCCTCAGCCGCTCCTCGTAAGACTTGTTCTCCAGACCCCTCACCAGCTTGGTCGCCCTTCTCTGGACTCGCTCGAGCACCTCCATGTCCTTCCTGTAGCGAGGGGCCCAAAACTGAACACAGTACTCAAGGTGCGGCCTCACCAGAGCCGAGTACAGGGGCACAATCACTTCCCTAGACCTGCTGGCCACACTGCTTCTTATACAGGCTGTTGGCCTTCTTGGCCACCTGAGCACACTGCTGGCTCATATTCAGCCGACTATCAACCAATACTCCCAGGTCCTTCTCGGCCAGGCAGCTTTCCAGCCACTCATCTCCCAGCCTGTAGCTCTGCTTGGGGTTGTTGCGCCCCAGGTGCAGGACCCGGCACTTGGCCTTGTTGAACTTCATACAGTTGACCTCAGCCCATCGCTCCAGCCTATCCAGATCCTCCTGCAGAGCCTTCCTTCCCTCGAGCAGATCGACACATGCACTTAGCTTGGTGTCATCTGCAAACTTACTGAGGGTGCACTGGACGCCCTCATCCAGATCATCGATAAAGATATTAAAGAGGACCGGCCCCAGTACCGAGCCCTGGGGGACTCCACTAGTGACCAGCCTCCAACCAGATTTGACTCCATTCACCACAACTCTCTGGGCCCGGCTATCCAGCCAGTTTCTAACCCAGCGAAGCGTACGCCAGTCCAAGCCCCGAGCAGCCAGTTTCTTGAGGAGAATGCTGTGGGGAACGGTGTCAAAAGCCTTACTGAGTTCAAGGTAAACCACATCCACAGCCTTTCCCTCATCCACCAAGTGCGTCACTTTGTCATAGAAGGAGATCAGGTTCGTCAAGCAGGACCTGCCTTTCATAAACCCATGCTGACTGGGCCTGATCGCCTGCTTGCCCTGCAAGTGCCACATGATGACCCTCAAGATAATCTGCTCCATGAGCTTTCCTGGCACTGAGGTCAAACTGACAGGCCTATAGTTCCCCGGGTCTGCCCTCCGGCCATTCTTATAGATGGGCATCACATTGGCTAGCCGCCAGTCAACTGGGACCTCCCCCGATAGCCAGGACTGCCGATAAATGATGGAAAGCGGCTCGGCCAGCTCCTCCGCCAGTTCTTTCAGTACCCTCGGGTGCATCCCATCCGGCCCCATCGACTTGCGCACATCCAAGCTCCGTAGCAGGTCGCCAACCATTTCCTCATGGATAGCGAAGGCCACGTCCTGCTCCCCATCCCCTTCCACCAGCTCAGGGCACTGGGTATCCAGAGAACAACCGGTATTGCCGCTAAAGACTGAGGCAAAGGCGGCATTAAGCACCTCAGCCTTTTCCTCATCCTTAGTGACTAGGTTTCCCCTCGCATCCAGTAAAGGATGGAGATTCTCCTTAGTCCTCCGTTTCGCGTTGATATATTTGTAAAAGGATTTTTTGTTGTCTTTAACGGCAGTAGCCAGGTTGAGCTCCAGATGAGCTTTGGCCTTTCTAATTTTCTCCCTGCACAGCCTCGCTACATCCTTGTAGTCCTCCTCAGTGGCCCGCCCTTTTTTCCAAAGATTATAAACCCTCTTTTTTCTGGTAAGCACAAGCCGCAACTCTCTGTTGAGCCAGGCCGGTCTTCTTCCATGCTGGCTCGTCTTTGGACACGTGGGGACGGACCGCTCCTGTGCCATCACGATTTCCTTCTTGAGGAGTGCCCAGCCTTCCTGGACTCCTCTGCCCTTCAGAACCGCCTCCCAAGGGACTCGGCCAACCAGCGTCCTGAGCAGCTCAAAGTCAGCCCTCCGGAAGTCCAATACAGCAGTTTTACTGGTCCCCTTCCTGGCCTCGCCAAGAATAGAGAACTCTACCATTTCGTGGTCACTCTGCCCAAGACAGGTTCCGACCACCACATCTCCCACCAGTCCTTCTCTGTTTGTGAAGAGAAGGTCTAGCGGGGCACCACCCCTGGTAGGTTCACTGACCAGCTGCGTCAGGAAGCTATCTCCCACGCTCTCCAGAAACCTCCTAGACTGCTTTCTCTGTGCCGTGTTGTGTTTCCAGGATATGTCCGGGAAATTGAAGTGATAATGTAGTATTTTCTTTATGGCTACTGGGTTAACAAAACCAGATTTTAGGAACCTGTGGGCAGTTAGCACTGCTTTTCCATGGCCACACAATTCTTGTCAAACATAAAAGTTCTCACTCTTTCAAAAACCTACTCTATTTTAATGAATTACATGATATGAATGAAAAAGTAAGTAAATGTGTGTAGTAATCTGATATATCCAATAAAAATCTTGGATTTTTAACAATGTCATAGGTAGTGTGACTGAAGGGCTGAAAACACTAACCTCAAAAGCATGTTTTCATTAACAGATTGACTTACCTTATAGGAAATTCAGCTTGATTTTAACAGAAGTAGCACATACAGACTTGAGGCAGATAATAGAAAGTTTTGGATGTTGCTCTTTCAAAAGTTTTTGGTTTTCTTTTGGGAGCTTCAGCCTGGTGCTTTGCAAAATTGTTTTTTGAGAGAATATGTAAGGATTACTTGAAAAAGATATGCTCATCTAAAAGTACATGAAGGTACTTTGAACTATCAGAGTATTGGCTTGCTGCGAATGGTTTGCAATATCTTTCTTTAAGTCTTGGAGTTCTCTCTTCACTGTTGGATGTAAAACTCTATAAACTACACCCAGTATAGTTCCATATGAATTGCTTTATCTGTTCTACGCAATGTAATACTACACAGTACTGATAGCTCAAGTGCCATATGCACTGAGCACAGGCTAATGAATACCTTACCTTTGGTCCCTGGGGGTTTGGTCTTCTATACTTTCATTTTCCTTCACAAGTACCAATTTGGTTTCAGATTGTTGTGCATTCAGGTTAAAAAATTCAGAGAAATTGAGAACCTCCACCTGTATGCTACATAAAATGCATAACCTTGAAATCCCAGCCATGCTGTTTCAAGTTGTGTGTAAGTTTTAAAAGAATCATGTACAAAAGTGCATGTAAAAATGCATGAGTACAAAGATGAGCACAACATGCTCTTGAGTTCAGACAATGAATTAGCAAGAAACTACTAGTAAATTAATTTGGGAATCATTCTTTAATAGATGTCTATGGATGTCTAATGTGTCTATGTATGCAAATTTAAATCTTTTGTGAAAAAAAAAATCTTTTGTGATGTGTGTGTATCTTTCACGGGTATCAGATTATAATGAAAAGCCAGTTATAATGAAAAAAAAAAAAGAACACAAAAACAAATCAATGACTATACAACACAGCATGTATTTATTTTGAGGTTTCATACTGTTTTCTTAATTAGTTTGAAGTGGATGTGTTTAAAGTCACCTGGCAAATGGATATACAAAAGGGTGGCATAATGGTGATGAAGAGAAAAGAGCAAGTGCCAGGTCCTGCACATGGGAAGGGGCAACCATGTCTATACATACAGACTGGAGAATGAGATGCTGAAGAGCAACCCCACAGAGAGGTATCTGGGGGTTTTGGTTAATAGCAAGTTGAGCCAGCAGTGTGCCCTGGCAGCCAGGAGGGCCAACCATATCCTGGAGTGCATCAAGCATGGCACTGCTAGTCAGTCAAGGGAAGTGACTGTCCCGCTCTGCTCTGCACTTGTGCAGCCTCACCTCGAGTACTGTGTGCAGTTCTGGGCACCACAGTACAAATAGGATGTGAAACTATTGGAGAGTGTCCAGAGGAGGGCTACTAGTGTCCAGAGGTGAAGGGCCTAGAGGGGAAGATGTACGAGGAGCAGCTGAGGTCACTTGGTTTGTTCAGCCTGGAAAAGAGGAGTCTGAGGGGAGACCTCACCGCAGGCTACAGCTTCCTCATGAGGAGGAGTGGAGGAGCAGGCGCCGATCTATTCTCTCTGGTGACCAGCAATAGGACCTGAGGGAATGGAGAACAGGGAATGTTCAGGCTGGATATCAGGAAAAGGTTCTTCACAAAGAGGGTCGTCGCGCACTGGAACAGGCTCCCCAGGGATGTAGTCATGGCACCACACCTGTCAGAGTTTAAGAAGCATTTGGACTATGCTCTTAGTCATATGGTCTGAATTCTGATTTTTGGATAGACCTGTGTGGTGCCAGGAGTTGGACTTGATGATCCTTGTGGGTCCCTTCTAACCTGGGATATTCTATGATTCTGTGAAAAGAGAATTTATTCCAGTTTGAAATGGTGAGTCAGAAGCCATGCGTTAATGTGCTGTAACCACCTAAAGTTAAATATATTTTAACAGTATTGTTAAATGTTTGGTAATTCAAAATCAAGAGCGAAGAATTATATGTGAAGTAAGAATTTAAATTACAGAAATTTTCAGACTGACTCTAGAGAGATCCTGAAGGACTTCAGTGTGCCTCATATAGTTGAGAAAGATTCTAAGGATACAGAAAAAAAATATAGGTTTAGTTGAGGAGAAGAATCTTTAAAATATTTTATGTAATCAACTAGAAGAACACCTCAGAAAAATTACTAAAGTAAAAATATTTAGCAGGTAAGAAAAAATGTAAGCATTCTTATAAAATTGAAATTCTATTTTTTCAATAAACAGGGAAAATATCATTGAGAAAACAGGTAATTCTTAAATATTCAGAAAGCACTGACATGGTGTAGCATCAGGGATGAGTGTTTTAAAAAGCATTGTCGAAGCACAAAAATTATCTCACTGAGATACAGATTGGTCGAAGAGCAATAACCATAATTGGAGCTTTTTTTTTTCCCTAAGATTAAACTAAAGTGAAGAAATACCATTGAGATCTGTGCTAGCCAAGAAGTGCAAAGGGGTTGTTGTTGTTGTTGTTACAACGAACATTTAAAAGAAAACTTTGATAGAAAGACAGGATAGAAGGGGAACTAGACCAGACAAGTAAAGATAATGCAGAAAGACTCAATCACTTTTCAGATCAAGATTTAAGATGAGAGATTACTGTGATTGTTATTATTATAATTTTAGTAGTAAATAAATCTATTCTTTAATCAGGATGGAGTTCTCTTTAAGACAGCAGGTGTTGATAAATATGGCCAATGCTAGTAACTCCAGAGGTAGACTCACCAAGGCTGTAGGTATGGTTCTGTCAGAGCACTTGTTAATGAATTTGCCTGTAGCACCAAGGAAGTGATGAATTAAAAGCAAGGTCCCATCTCTAATTCTTCTCATATTTTTCTACATCCAGAAGGAGATTCTTCTTTTCTGTGGTGCTGTATAATTTCCATGCTGTTTTCTTCACAACATCCCATAGAACAATCTTATGCTAGAGAGAAGTAAGCATTTTTACAAGCCACATTGTTATACAAAAAATAATCAGTTAAAATAGAGAAATTGGGAATTAGTACAAAGGCTGTAGAAATGATTTAGAGCCATCAATAAAATGCATCTGAAAAAAAAAAAAAAGTCAAATGTGATATTAAGATATTTCCAAACTATTTTCAATGTAATGGGAGAATATAAATGTCAGTATGCAAAGTGTAAGAGGCAGGCATCTAGAATGTCATGTAATATTCTGATAGCTGACATTCAGAAAGATGAATATGGGCTTAAACAGATGAAGACAAGAGATGTATAACCAGGGTTATGTAATGCCTTTGCCTATACTAAGAAACAGGTGGGCAAAGAAGTGGACAAAGCACATTCCAGAAAGTAACCTATACTTATTCAGGTATAGTAAATGCAAAGACTATGTGGAAGATGAGAATTCTATTACAAAAAGCAGTCACTTTTGAGGGAAATGTCAGCATGAGTGGATTCCCAGATCATTCAAAAAATCTTTGTCCTGTTCTCAGACCTTTATGGGTCTATAACCAAAAGAAATTCTCTATGAATCAGAGTGCAGAACAAGACCATCTCTTTAGTTGAAATATTTGGCGGTACTGCTAGGTGACACTGAGCTTTCCATGACAGAATCATATATCAGGTTGGCAGTGCTCAAGTTGAAGCAATAAAGATAAATAGGCTGTCTGCTCCTAATAGTTAGTTCCAGTCAGACAAAACTATACACATTGTTAAAGTATGACCATTTCTGCTCTGGAGCAGAAAGGTAAACACTTAGGCTGATTATTGCAGGGAGACATATTATTAAGTTATTAAGCAGAATGTCATCTACCAGTTATTAACCATAATGTCAGAGCAGAATGTCATCTACAGTCATTAACCGTATAATGTTATCTACCAGTATGGGAGCTGTGAATAAACTTGTTACTAAAAAAATAAAATAAAAAATTAAAGGGATCTGTACCTCAGCTTCAATGGCCATTGCTACTGGGATGCTAGTGGGATGCTTCAACAGACGTCAGTTGCCTCTAGAGTAAAGCTATATGACACCAACAGGCATTATCAGAGAAGACCTCTAAGAAATAATAATAATACCTTAATGGTCCTCATCCTTGCTCTTTGAAGTAAGAACTTGCCATGTCCAGGCACATGAGCTGTTTTGGTACTCCGGTCAAATAAAAATTCTTCAGTGTTTTATACAGTAAAATATTTACACCTAAATGTATTTTTATAGTTTGGACCTTGATGCAGTATATCATACTTATCATTTTAAGGATAGCACAAGGGGCATTATTTTCTTACACATTATTTTAAATTGTCAGAACACTACTGCCATCATATTTATTACTTTTCTCCTTCTAAAACACTATTAACCAGTATTGCTTCTGAGGTTAAATTTAGTAGCATTATATGAAGTATATCCTGTTATTTGTGTAAATAGTATAAACATTGTGACTGGAACATAGCAAGCTTCACCATTTCCAACATTTCCAACAGGAAACTGAAGCCAGGAACATGGAAAAGTACTGTAAATAATCCTCATAGATTATTTTTACCTATGAGTAACTCATCTTCCTAACTATTCACTTAAATTTGTATTTACAGGACAATTAAAGCAAGTGAAATAGTTTTCATCATGCTGGAAGGTGAATAAAATTTATTCCTTTCATTAAAAAACAAACAAAACAAAACAAAACAAAACAAAAAAACAGCCCAGGAGACTGCCATTTTACAGCAAAAACTCTGGCATGCCAGTGTTGACCTAAGTAAGCCATCAGAATTAACTATTTGGTTTGGTGAAATATTGTTACAGTAGAAAAAAACTCAAAATTTATATTACTGTCTGTGACTTGAATTATAGCAGAATCTATGGTCACTACTGGTATCAATGACATTTGACTAAGCAAGCTTTATATGTCACAAGTATTATGATTTTTGTGTGTTGGTTTCTTTTCATCTACACAGTTGCCTTCTAAATAGCTTACAGATAACCCGTCTAAGCATAGTAAATAATCTGTTAAAAGCCTAAAGCCCTGTCAGGCACATAGGATCCCATATGCCTCTTGAGTACTAAGTATTCACCCTTAAAAGACTGCAAGGACTGGCCATTATGCTACATCCTGCACAAAAACAGCAAGGAGAAGACATTGTAAGATGACAGAAGATTGATCTTCCAGAGGTGGAAAAAGGAACAGAATATACAAACAGAAAAATAGAAGCCAAAGCAAAAAGTAAGTATGGGCTTCAAAAGGCAGATACTTCAACATTAATAGGAAAAATGGAATAAGGAACTGGGGAAGATTCATTCAAAGACATTGAATAGCACTTAATAGCATGTGATGTGACTTATACCCTGGGTTTTCTAGCCATCAACAACTGACTGTTGAGTACTATGGTACCTTAGTTTGCAGACTTTCAGGCAGTCACAGGGCCGTCAACACACACCAAAGAACAAGACTGAAAAGCACCCATACTGTTTGTAGGCACTTTTTCGCTTCTCATTTCCCAGAAATGACAGATAAATTGATGTCAAATTGCTTTCACCAGCTGAGTGAACTACCTATGGTTTGACTTGAAAGAGTCCTCTATGTTTGTTTGTATGTTGCAGACCATTGAGGCTATAGGTGTTTTAAAACTTCCTTTTATTCCATCTTTCGCATATAAAGAGTTAACTTTGTAATTGGTTACTTGTTCTGAAGAAGTACGTTCAAAATTTTTGAGAACCTCACTAAGTCAGTTTCTACACTATCCTCCATAGCAGCAGGGCTGCCAGCATTGATAGAACCTTCACTGATTGTCAGCAGTACCAGATAGCTCATTCACAATTTCTGTTGCCACGTTTTGTAGTTAGGGAAATGCTATTATTTTTCTTTCAGTAGTGTTCCTGATGTGTACAGTTTTAATTGCATTCGTTCAACACTGAGATCGTAATCAGTTTTGGTGGTGGTAGTTTTGTTGTTGTTGTTGTTGTTTTCATTTGCATAGCTCCTGGTACTTTTTATTTATTTTCTGCTGTAGATGTACCTCAAGCTGAGCTACAGTCTATGTATATCTAGAAGGAAATTTATTCTAATAACGGTTGTCTATTTCTATGTATTAATGATATTCCACTATTGCTGCTAGCTGTAATGTTTAGTACAATTAACTAAATCATCCAGAAGGTGGGGAAAAATATCACTGGACCTTCTTAAAGGCCTTCTTAAAAATGGGTGAATGGATAAAATTTTATTCACAACAGCCAGTATTAATTAATTAATTTCATAGAAATGTACGGTAAGAGTGTTAGGAAGCTTTAGTAAAACCCACTGTGCTTTAGAAAATTCTTAGACTTTGAACTCAGCAGCTTACTGCATCCAAAAACTGAGTTTTGGAGGATAGCTGGCATTTGGATAGTTGGCAGTGTAATTTACATTAAGCATAAAGTGGAATTTTATGCACAATAAATCATCTTATGGGAAAACTCATAGCTGCAAGAAATCTGTGTTAGAAGGAGAGAGGTGATTAAGGTTGAAGGCAAGCTGCCTGTAGGGTTTTTCATGAAAATAACACTTTAGATCTAAGTCAGCAATCCACACAGCTCTAATTCATGGTATGACCATATCCTCTGAAAATATCCTTCCTTGTGTCACAGTCTGTGTCTGTTTCTATCTTGTTCTGTGCTCTCTTTCTCTGGAAACATATTGCACATATGTTTTATCCTATGTTTTGCATTTGTAGTAATGTGGGGGTAGAAGAAGGAAGGTGCAGAAGGAGAAAGAAAAAGCTGAAATTACCATCTATGCTGCATTGTGCTGAGCAGCAAAATGACTTCAGGATATTGATAAACTCTCCAGAGGCAACAAACTCTATTTCACTTAAACTCTAAGGTCACTTTAAAGCCAAAGAACTTGAATATTTGCTTTAGCAGCAGGAGAAAGTTGGATTCTCTAGTACACAGTGCATTATTGTCTAATAGGAGAGTGGGTGTCTGAAATTGAATTCTTAGATTTATTGTCTTATGAAGGGATACTGAATATGAATGCAGAAAACATATATGTATATATATACATATATATTTTGTATGGGTGCATATGAACCTCTGGCTTTGTGCTATGTTATATACAGTAGAGAGAAGCAAAATTAATGTTTTTAAGGGAGAACTGTTATATACAGTTTATGAGGCTCTAACATTGCTTACAAATTGCAGTGTCTGATCATGAGTGATTTCTTCTGTAAGAATTGCTTTGCTGTGGAAATGGAACATCGGTTTTATGGTGTTTCTTGTGTTTAGAGTGGGCAATGTTATTTCTAAATGTGAAAAAGACAACCTAAGCAGATCAAGATGACCAAGACACATAACTTAGAAAAATATTCCTTGTCCCAGATACCTCACAGCTTCGCAAATACTATATTTAAAATCGGAAAATTATTATGAATTCTCTTTATCAATACTTTATTTTCTTGCAAACCTAACTACAGATGGTTAAATCATAACTAAGACTGAGCAAAGGAGTGGCAAATATTTTAAAGAAAAAGTGTTCTCTCTTGCCACTTTTTCAGAATTAGACTTAACAGGATTTGAGGTTTACTAATACAATTATTGGTAAAGCTCCTGTATGGTATTCCTTTTTGTCCTGTGGGTGAATTTGGTTTTAGAAAGGACCTTTTGTGTCAGAGGGACCTTTGGCCCATTGCCTCCAAATGACTGTCTGCATATTCTGAACTACTTTGCATAAACAGAGGAACAGGAGACAGTGATTTACTGTTGATGTAAAACAAAGTAAATCTCTGCCTTTGGAAAGCAGAGACTGTACAAGAGCTAAATTGCTTCTCGGAGCAGTTTGTGAGCAAAGAGTGTTGTGGCTAGCAGCTGTAGCTTGAAGGATGAAGGGGAATTTGAAGATGTGAACAGACCATGGTAAGTAGGAGAACTGAAGCTTGGGTAAAAGGAAGAGCATCCTCATAAGAGTAGTGAAGCAGTACAGACTGCCTTGAAGTACAGCTTTCTATGCAAACTTCTGTTGGGATTTGCAAAGGGTGATCAGTTCTGAATCAGGAGTAGGTTCCTTACAACTATAGGGTTCAAGAGTCTGCATGACTGAAATGAGAATAATGTAAGATGTTCGTGTCCAGAAAAGGGCTAAGAAGCTGGTGAAGGGTCTCGAATGCAAATTTTATGAGGAGCAGCTGAGGGAATTGGGGTTGTTTAATCTGGAGAAGAGGGGGCTCATGGGAGAATTTATTGCTTTCTACAACCTGGAAAAGAGGAGGCTGAGGGGAGATCTCATTGCAGTCTACAGCCTCCTCATGAGGGGGAGCAGAGGGACAGGCACCGTCTATTCTCTTTAGTGGCAAGCGATAGGACCTGTGGGAATGGTGTCAAGCTGTGACAGGGGAGGTTCAGGCTGGATATCAGGAAGAGGTTTCTTCACTGAGAGGGCTGTCGCACACTGGAACAGGCTCCCCAGGAAGGTAGTCATGGCACCAAGTATGTCAGAATTTAAGAAGCGTTTGGACTGTGCACTTAGTCATATGGTCTGATTTTTGGGTAGACCTATGTGGTGCCAGGAGTTGCACTTGATGATCTTTATGGGTCCCTTCTAACCTGGGATATTCTATGATTCTATGAACTACCTGAAAGGAAGCTGTGAGGAGCTGGGGGTCAGCCTCTTCTTGCTGATAGCTAGCAATTGGACAAGATAGAATGGCCTCAAGTTGTACCAGGGGAGGTTCAGGTTGGATATTAGGATAAATTTCTTATCAGAAAGAGTGGTTAGGCATTGGAATGGGCTGCCAAGGGAGGTGGTGGAGTCACCATCCCTGGGGGTCTTTAAGGGAAGGTTGGACAAGGTGCTTAGGGACATGGTTTAGTGGGTAATATTGGTGGTAGAGGTACGGTTGGACCAGATGATCTTGGAGGTCTTCTCCAACCTTAATGATTCTATGATTCTAAGATGCAGCAGTTGAATTCCATACCTATTAAAACGACACATAAGGAAAGGGTGAGTGATTATAACTTTTAGGAGTTCGAACTCCAAAGTTCTAAAGATATTCATAGCTACAAACTAATTTATACAAACTAAGTATTAAATATTAATAATACCCTTCTAACAATCACTACACTTTGGGAAAGAATATATGATCTAGCATATGCCTAACTACAAGAATTCTTGAGTTCTTGTCTCTGACCAGTACAAGCAATTTACTTACTGAAATTCTTTCAAACTACATACCTGTAAAATGGGAGTAGTGGTTAGGACTGCTGGGCACTATGTAGGCATACATAAGGCATAATGTAAGGCAGTGATCATTCCACTTCTCATCTTCCAACATTGTAGCTAGCTATTGAAGTGACTGAACAGAGTTTTGTTATGATGCTTTATATATCCTGTTCCCTTAATTACTAAGCAAGCTATTAAGAGACCACCAGAAAGTATCCTCAATACTGCAATGCAACATATGAACATCAGGAGCATCTAAAGCCTTCTTGAAACAAATTCTGACTATACCAGTGCTGAATTTTGCATGCTAAGGGACTTTTTTTTTTTTTTAAATCCCAAGGTAAGTAAAAAAAAAAAAAAAAAAAGATTCCTGATATTTGTTGTACACAAAATAAGCATGCTTTATTTTAGAAAGGTAATTTGATGTTTATTTTGGCATTCTCTTAAGAAAGTGGAATATTTTGAATTGGAAATGTAGCCACAGATTATCTATTCACAAAGAGCTTGGAACATTCAGCTAAGCATTGAGGGCAATATTTCATAAGAAGGTGCTAAACAAGACTAAGATTTTGGAAAATTCGGGAAATTTTTTTCCTGCCAAGCAACCCATCCAGCCATAATGAAGTCCCGTTGCTTGCTGGGACAGATTTTTTGCGATGTGTGGCTTGTGTAATATAGACTCTCCCTGTGTGCAAGAACATGTTGGATAGTTACTTTAAGTGCTGAGTATTCATGTCTTCTTTTCAGTTCTCAACAACCTGAAAAACTGTAATGCATCTCTGCCTGAACTACATTTGTGACTTGATGCAACAAGACGCTGAAGAAGTAACTTTACCCCCACAAATTTAGAGATCTGTGTATGCCTAGTGTTATTCTAGAAGGCAAATGAATGTTATTGTCTAAATCCACAGGACTTTCTAGTCACTGTAGCTTTGTCCAATGGATACACTAGAGATTTTTATTTTTTCACCTGTATTGAGAAACAAAGCACAATCTTATGTACCTGGAAAATTGTGCTGGTGTTTGACATGTCAGTATCTAGAAATACATATATTTTAGTCTTAAAAATAACTTTAATTCCTGAAGCCTGACCTGTCAATCTTGATGACACTCATAGTTCCTGCTTCTGAGTGCCAAAATCCACTGCTTTTATGTTGTTTGGCTTGAGGTCAGCCCTCACAAGCAGAAATTTGGTGAAAAATAAATTATCAATATTTATTATAAAATGTCTCCTATATTCATTCCAGATAGTTACAACATCACAAGGGGTTAGAAGGCAATGTCATTAATTCCAGAACCTTCATAATTTTTCCTTGCACATGATGCACACCTCTAAATTTAACACCAGATTTGGCATGAGACACACAGGAATGTTCCAGTTTCAATACTTCTAAACTTCTCTGACCAGTCAAATATCCAAGAAGTGCTGATCTATGACATATCCATCAGCAACACCTACTATGTGAGAATTAAATGTATTACACAAGAAAACATCAGCTGCAGCCCTGTGTATCTTGCTTAACTGTAGCTCGGATTGCTTTTGTTCTGTAAATCTTGTTTTAAAACTTACTTTCATAAAGCCAAAGTATGCAAACAAATGTACTTGTAGGGGCCTCCCTGGTGGATTTGGGGCTATTTTTTTTTTCCTGACTTCATCATTTCTACTAGGAACATGTTAAAATAGCATGAAAATAAATGAATGTTTTGCCTAATTTTGGCTTTCAAAAAGTGATTTAGTTCATATAATGGGCCCCAGCTAGGGCACAGCTAGGAATGAAAAACACATTAATGCCAGACTTAGCCCAAGGTGAAACCTCAAAGACAGACTTAAAAAAAAAAAAAAAAGAAAGAAAAAAAAGGGTGGTGGTGGTGGTATTTTTTTTTTGTTTTGTGTTGTTTTCATTTTTCCTTCCTAAATTGTAACTGTTAAGTTTTTATTACTTCAGAAAAGAAACTCCTTTGTGGCCAAACCTGACTTTTCAGGATATAGCTGACATTGCTATAACCATGCAAAATAGTAATAATACAAAATTCAATGTTATGTTTTTAATTGAATCTAGTCTTTTTTTTTTTCTTTTTTCCCTAAAAGCAGGTTTTTGTTGTTGTTGTTTTTAGTAAGGTATTTTAGCAACTTATTTGGAACATTTTGTGACAATTTAGCTTAGTTTTGTACAATTCTGTAATAGTTTTTAGAGTAGCTACAATTCTGATATTTTCACTACAGTCTCATAATGTTATCTCTGAAGTCAAGTTTCTGGAACCATGGTTTTGGAACCAGTTTTTGGAAAAACTAGACAACTAATGCTCCCTCAGTGAACGGTTTTGAAAACTCTGAAAATTCTCTGATAGAGCAAACTGAGTTTATACAAAAAGACTTTTGTTAGTAAATAAATTTCCATATGAGCATGTACAAGCATGTACAATTTCTGGTGCTGAGCCTCCCAAGTCTTTCATGTTTTGCATGAAAAAAAATAATCTTCAAGTTACCGTACGTGAAAAACATAATTTTTATTTATTGCGAAAGTTTTATTTTCGTACTGACTTTCTCATTCTAACTTGAAATGTTAATTATGGTTAAATTTTCAAATAGTCTTCTAAGAGAGAACATATAAGCATTATTAGCACATTTTTTCTGTGTTTTTTGTGTTCTTTAAAGATACTTTCCAAATGTTTTTTACTGGTGCAACTGAGAAGAGAACTTTGTTGATCTAATTTATTTTTCACTTTATATATATATATATATAAAACAAACAAACAAACAACAAAAAAAAAAAACCACAACTATGGACCTCTACAAGGTGCCAACACTGTTTCTCTTCCAAGAAACTCAAGCAGAGCAAGTTTTCACCAAAGAAAGACAGAAATCTCCTTCCAAAATCATAAGGCCATATACTTTTCTTAGGATTTTAGAGAGTAAAACATTTGCACAAAAGAAGTGTTCTGGTGCACAGGATGTGATAAATTCTGTTTTCTGAAACTACATACTCAGTATTTATATTTAGTTGAAGACAGATATTTTATTAGCCAAATTTAAAGATCAATAAGGAAATAATATCCTATTATACATAGAACACCGTTATGTGTATTTTTCTTGCATCCCTTCATTCATAGAATCACACAATCATCTAGGTTGAAAGAGACCTCCAACATCATCTAGTCCAACCTCTGACCTAACACTAACAAGTCCTCCACTAAACCATATCACTAAGCTCTATATCTAAACATCTTTTAAAGACCTCCAGGGATGGTGATTCAACCACTTCCCTGGGCAGCCCATTCCAATGCCTAACAACCCTTTCGGTAAAGAGTTCTTCCTAATATCCAACCTAAACTGCCCCTGGTGCAACTTTAGCCTATTCCCCCTCGTCCTGTCACCAGGCACGTGGGAGAACAGACCAATCCCTACCTTGCTACAGCCTCCTCTAAGGTACCTGTAGAGTGTGATAAGGTCGCCCCTGAGCCTCCTCTTCTCCAGGCTGAACAAGCCCAGCTCCCTCAGCAGCTCCTCATAAGACTTGTTCTCCAGACCCCTCACCAACTTCGTTGCCCTTCTCTGGACTCACTCGAGCACCTCCATGTCCTTCTTGTAGCGAGGGGCCCAAAACTGAACACAGTACTCGAGGTGCGGCCTCACCAGAGCTGAGTACAGGGGCACAATCACTTCCCTAGCCCTGCTGGCCACACTGTTTCTTATGCAAGCCAGGATGCTGTTGGCCTTCTTGGCCACCTGAGCACACTGCTGGCTCATATTCAGACGACTATCAACCAATACTCCCAGGTCCTTCTCTGCCAGGCAGCTTTCTAACCACTCATCTCCCATCTTACACTGTACATTTTGTATAATGGTACATTATAATTTCAAAATTCATGTGTAGAAAATATGAAATAGATGAGCTAGATGAGCTAGTAATAGATGAGCTAGTAAAATGATATTCCTAGGTGCTTAGTTAAGTTAAGCTGGGACTATTCTTGTCTTATAAAAATAAGGTGAACTCTATAACACATGAGCGTGACATCTCACTATAAGAATTCTCCTCTTCGAGATAGTGAGGAAGGAGTCAAGATTTAATGTGGCTATGTTACATACTGTAGGAACATTTAAAGATATTCCTTTTACTTGTAAATTAGCTCAAGTGAAAATCTATAACATGACAATACTGCTTTCAGTAAACCACCATAAAATAATGTTACCTCGGATATCTCAGTGAAATTCTTCAGTGTAGACATAAACTCTATAAAGTCTACAGATATTGTCTGTACCTATTCCTAGACCTTTCAATGTGTACTAATATAAATATCTAAGTAAAACAGTCCTTTTTAAAGTACAACTACCCTATCAAATTCTGTAGCTGGTAAAAGATTGATTGACTGCATCATCTTATTCATAAGCATAGAGAAGTACGTAGAGAAGAACACTCTACATCACCTCTTTGATCATGATTCTGTGAAGCACTTTGCAAAGCCTCACTCACCCATCTGTCAAATGAATTCAAATGTGAGTCCTGTCAGGCTGTGTTGACAGAGATTTATCCATGAATGAATTTGAAATTCAGAAAGTCAGAGTGATCAGGTTTCTGTAGTCATAAAATCCAAATTCACACAACAGAAGCATTAGTTTTCACCTCTCGAACTTAAATGTATTCCTAAAGTTTATACTCAAGTATAACCATTACAGAATTAAATTATTTTAGGGAAAAATACACTGTTAAAGAAACAAGATGCATAATATGATGAATGTGCTTGATAAATGCAATCATGGTTACATATTTGCACTTCTAGGAGGCATTTAGTACAAAAACTACTGCACAAAATCAATGAAGCAAAAATTAAAAATGTTAAAAAGTTATTAAATGTTAAATCAATTTCAGAAATTATTGTCAGTAATAAATCATTATCCTATGAGGACTGTTACCAGTGCACTTCCATGCAGATTTGATCTTGGTTTGTTGCTATATCGTGTCTTTTTACCAGTGACTTGGAAAAATATACAGAATTTAGTAAGACAAGAGTTACATCAATACAGAAATATACCTGTAAAATTTGAAAAGGACTCAAGAACTGTTAAATAACTTAAAAGACAAATGCATGGAGGCATGTAATTCTGAGATGGTGCTCTCAGGATGTAGATGTGTGATATCTTATATACATCTCATACATCTATTATGTATGTTGCTTGCATAAAAGTTGGTGTAAAAGCATTCCCTCCTTCTGTTTCTTCCTATGATATACTTTGCATGTTACTATACTATCTGTGCCCAGGCATCAATGCCCATTCTGAAAGGGGATATATACCTGGGAACCTTTGTTTGATCCTGGTTACATACTGTCTGCAGCCTCATGGGGTCAGGCACATGGAGAAAAAAATAATGTTATATGGATATGATTCTGCTGTTTTACAGCACGAAAATGGAGTTGGAGGACTCAAAAGTGGTACAGGAGCAGGGCTAATCTTCCTTAATTCCCTCCTCAGTAAATAATGTACTTCAGATAAATAAATCACTGTTTAAAAGCTCTGTTTTATAAACTGATGAAATGTACTAACAACATTCATATTTATGAAAATAAGTTTCAACTTGTAAAATAACCTGTAGCAACAAAGCATGTCTCTTGTGAAATCACCTGGGGAATACAAAGTATTTTGACTGTAGTTTGTAAAGTAGTGAAAGTATATTTGGTTCAAGATGAATAATTGATTGAAAGTAGGTTCCCAGGTATAAATTTATGAGAATGAGATTGTGAGTGTGTAAGAAAGGAAATAATGAGTAACAGAAAATAGAAACCATTGTACCCTATTTAAATGGTCGTAGTAATATAGTATGGAAGCATTTCATTCTGATGTCCAGACTTTAGGGAACACTGTAGAAAAACTGACAATGGTTCAAAACAGTTTATATATATATATATATATATATATATATATATGTATAAGGTCTGGAATTCTTACCTTAGAGCAGAACAGTAAAGACCCATGAATAAATGGTGAAGTAACTTGATCATGTCTGGAAGAACTGGGATTCTGATGGCAGCACTTTAATCTAGCAGATAAATGTATAAGCAATGGTTGAAGACAAACTAGATAGCTTGAGTTTAGAGTTAGAAGCATTTATTTTACAGAAAAAGCATCATACATTGAAACAATTTTCCAAAGAATGCAAAAAAATAATGTCTTTATAAAAGCAAGGGCTTGGTGCAGAAGCTACTGAAAACGTAGTTTGTGTTAATTGGGAGGTCGTATCAGACAATGATTTCTTTGTGTTCTAGAGAAACCTGTTTTATACCAGAGGAACAATGGTGAATCAAGAAAACAGTCCAGGCAGCAATCTGGAGATGAGGAAGAAACTGTTTTTTCTTTTTTTCTTTTTTTTTTTTTTTTTCCAAACATTAGATGGAGCTCACATGGAATCAATGCCTGTGTGTATTACAATACAGTATATCATTTTTCAGGGGAAAATATTCTGAAAAAAAAAAAAAAGTGGAATAAAATCTTAGTAAGTACAAAAGAATTCCTAGACATTGCTCTACATAGCCTTGAAATTTTCTGCCCTAATTTTTCACAGAAGTACTTTTCCTGAAATCATAATGTTCTATGATTAAATTTCAATTTTTATTTCAAAATGCTTGGAAAATAAATACATATCAGGTAGTTTTGTCCTGGATTGCATCACTTTTCCCACTGAGGTACAGAAAATCAAAAAAAGAGAATGCTTTAAGAAAAGGTTTTGAATATCCCATCCTCATTTCAGTCAGTAAAGTATATGCAAAGGTGTTCACAAATTATTAGAGGAAATCTATCTCAATTTACTATGTCAGTTCCTAACACTGTCAAAAGCATCAGCAAAGGGAGTCAAAAGTTGGCTTATGGTTAGCTAACATACATTATAGAATTCAGTTTTTCTGACTAGATGAGCATTACTCTTCCAGTCAGGTTGTCGCTGGAGATAATCTTGAAAGGAAAGTTTAAAATTTTCTTTATCATACATTAATATACCTAATCCTTTTCATGCTGTGTTGGGTCTGTCTGGGATGA
Organism: Anser cygnoides; assembly: GCF_040182565.1. Lineage (NCBI taxonomy): Eukaryota > Metazoa > Chordata > Aves > Anseriformes > Anatidae > Anser > Anser cygnoides. The sequence goes on from NC_089874.1 coordinate 130,857,799, forward strand.
GTCACCTTTCCCTGCAGCAGCCCACACAGTGCTGTGCTCTGCACTCGTAGCTGGAACAGCACTGGTATCACTCCAGTGTTGTGTCTATTGCTGCATAGTGCTGGCACGGCATCAGGACTCCCTCCAAGCCCCCAAGAGCCAGCAGGCTGGGGGTGGGCAAATGAGGAGGAGGAGACATCGCCAGGGCAGCTGACCTAAACCAACCAAAAGGATATTCCATAACACCTGATGTCACACTCAGCAATAAAAAGGGGGGCTCTCATGGGGGAGGGGGCTGTCCTCCTGAACAACCGCTACGCATTTTGAGGCCCTGCTTCCCAGGATGTGGCCGAATATCACTAGTTGATGGGAAGTAGAGAATAACTTTTTTTTCTTTCTCTCTGTGCTTCCGCGCAGCCTTATTGTTTCTTTTGTTTCTTTTTCTCCCCATTCCCTTTCCCTTTAATTAAATCATTCTTATCTCAAACCTCGAGCTCTTTGTGTTGTATTTTCTCACCCTTCCTCTTTGAGGACGGGGGGAGTGAGAGAGCGGTTGTGGTGGAGCTCGGCTGCCCACCCGAGTAAAACCACCACAGTCCTTTTTGGCGCCCAACATGGGGCTCAAGGAATTTGAGATAAGGATGATAGTTGAGAGAAGTAACGGGCAAAACATGGACTGGATGATTGTTATGAATGTAATAATTGTAAAGAATCTAAGAAAGCAGTAATTGTGAAGGATATGTTTCATATTAGTGTGGTGAAGGGACGAGGGGTGGTGTGTGTGTAAATTGTCCACCTCGTCGGTGTTGTGATGATGTTATGCTTATTTTGGTGTGGGGAATTCTTTTCTTTTTTGATGTAAGTGAAGTTTGTGAAGATTGTGATGATTGTAAAGTAAGAGTATATTGTGATTATTCTTAAATATGCTTTTCACAGAGGTGAGAGGTGGAATGTAGTGGGTTTACGTGGCAAGGTTTTGGTAGCAGGGGGCCATAGGGGTGGCTTCTGCGAGAAGAATCTAGAAGCTGCCCCATGTTTGGTAAGGGCCCCGCTGCTGACCAGAGCTGAGCCAATAACCGATGTTGTTTTGTGCCTCTGTGAGAGCATATTTAAGACAGGGAATAAAACACTGCACCACACAGCAGCTGGGAGAGTGAGAGGAGTGAGGAACAGCCTTGCAGGCACCAAGGTCAGTGAAGAAGGAGGTGGAGAGGTGCTCCAGGCACCGGAGCGGAAGTCCCCTGCGGCCTGTGGTGAGGACCATGGTGAAGCAGGCTGTCCCCCTGCAGCCCATGGAGTACCACGGTGGAGCAGGGTTCCACGCTGCAGCCCGTGGAGGAGCCCCCGGTCGAGCAGGTGGACCTGCACCGACGGAGACTGCAGCCTGTGGAAGACCCCTGCCGGAGCAGATTCCGGGCCGGACCTGTAGCCTGTGGAGAGGAGACCACGCAGGAGCAGGTGAGCTGGCAGGAGCTGCTGCCCGTGGGGGATCCAGGTTGGAGCAGTTTGCAGTTTGCTCCTGAGGGATGGACCCCGTGGTACGGACCCATATCTGGAGCAGTTCTTGAAGAGCTGCTGCCTGTGGGCAGCCCACGCCGGATCAGTTCAGCAAGGACTGCATCCCGCGGGGGGGGGCCCACAGCACAGGTGATGAGAGTGACCGAGAAGGAGCGGCGGAGAAGAAACACTATGGACTGACCATAACTCCCATTCCCCCGTTCCCCTGCGCCGCTCGGGGGGAGGAGCTGGTAGAGGGTGGATGGGGGGGGGGAAGGTGCTTTTGGTTTCTTTCCTTTGTTTATCACTTCTCCAGCTTGTTAGTAATAGGTAATAAATCTTACTATCTCCCTATGCTGAGTTTGTTTTGCCCGTCACAATAATTACTGTGCAATCTCCTCATCCTTATCTCAACCCTTGAGCCCTTTTCATCGTATTTTCTCCCCATTCCTCTTTGAGGAGGGGGAGTGAGAGAGCGGTTGTGGTGGAGCTCGGCCGCCCACCTGAGTAAAAGCACCACACATGCTAATAGCATTATTTGCATAAAAGGTCATGGAAAGCTGATACATGCTTGGAATTAATAAAGAGAGAAAAGAAAGTGATGTTTCATTGCATATAGATGTCTATTTGGAAAATTATTCCAGGTGTATTTTTAGAGAAAAGTTTATGTTGATATGGGCCTTTAATTTTGTACTGATAATTCATGTGAATAACAGTAGTAAGAGAAAGGAAATAAATGATATTCCAATGCCAATCTTACAAATTTAATAATCTGTAGGAATAGTCAGATGAGTTTGATAGCTCCCAGTAGATGCATGCAGAGATCAGAATATGATGATGATTAGTATGCCACACTAAACAGAAAGATGGGCTGAATACTGGCAAGTACATTCTTATTGATGATGCAAAGAAAAACGGTGCTAAGGGATATACAGCCATTTGAGACATCAGAAAATGCTACAGAGACCATCAGATTTATAATTTATCACCTAATGGGGCTGTTCACTGTAGAAGACGAACTTTGTTCTCCTTATGTAGAGATTTGTAAGGGAAACATGAAGGTTGATAAAAATGAAATATGAATAGGAAAACCTGTATGTTTAAGCAATAGAACTGTAGAAAATGTTTAAAAGAAATAAGTTACATTGATCATGAACAACAGCATTCCCAGATCTTTGCTTCCAGGACACTGTTCCCAGCAGTAAAATTTAGGAATGTGTTGCTTGTATAAAGACCAAAAAGCCTGCACTCTGATAAGGCACAGACAACTTATCAGTGGAAGACCTGCATCCATACACCAGGCAACAAGGCTGCAGCATACCACATACTTCATTTCTTTTCCTGTTAGCTCACCAGAAAAAGACACTATAGACATATATGGTAAACACATATTAAAGAAAAGATAAAACAGGGGCAGTAACCTTGCCTATGATTTTTAGAGGCTGAAAAAAAGCAATATTGTGAGGACTGGCACATTAAGTCCAAAACTAATATGTTGTCACTCATCATGAAGAACCTCAGAGACATGGTGAAAACTTGGTAGCCAGTGTCCCTTTTTCCCTTGTGTTGCACAAGTGATCCTGACCAGACGGCTGGGTACATGGCATCCTGATGCTTGTCAGCATGCAGGTGTGATAGCATAAATTCTGTGACAGAAGGTCTGCAAGTGAGTAAAATCATCTCAGACATTTTACAGGTAAGTATCACCTTCCCCTTGCTTAGGTTCTCTCACTGAATGTTGTTTGAGCTAGGATGAGGCTTTTCCTGGCATTGTTTTTATCCATTCCAGGAGATAGGCCATGCCAGGGAACATGGGTGGTATTATGGCCTTGGCTTTGCTACAAATAAAAGAAAGGTCATAGACACTGTTTTGTTGCAATTTGAAAAAGGAAGATATTTAACTTGTGAGAAAAATATTCTGCACATAAAATTTTCAAAAGTAGTCTGAAGTTGTAAATATATGTATATATTATTTTTTTCATGAAAATGTTTATACTTTATGTGAGACAGAAAAGGATAACTGTATTTTACCTCTCTCTCTATGCTTAAGTAAAGGTAAAACGTTCTCTAGAAATTCAAATAATTCAGAACAGTGACCACTGCATTTTCATTGCACATTGTATAGTGCTTAACACAAGAGAATGGAGTTCTCAGTGGCTACCATAAACACAGATAAATTATTCTAATGTACGGCTTATAACATAGGATTATCAGAATATCTGTTCACAATTATTTAAAAAATATGTCAAATGAAAAGAGATGGTAGTTTTACAGGGAACCCAAATGCGTGAACAAATCTTTTTAAGTTTTTGTTATGGTGGTAGTTGTTTTACTTTCTGTTGTACTGGATGAAGTTTTATATATACAACATAAAAGAAATCATGTTTTCAGAGGTAAGGTTCTTGCATACTTTCTTAGATTTACAGATTACATATTTTTAATTCATTTTTTATATTCAAAGCCTTATAGTTTTACTTTTCCTACAAATGACTCTACAAAGATTTCAGAAGAGTGTTTTGGATTATGAGTTTAGCTTTCTAAAAAAACTCTCTCCATGTGTAGGGTGTAGAATATAAAATTTTACTATACCACACTTTAATGACTTTGAAGAAGATGAGCACTATAATGATGACAAAGAAAATGGTGCCATTTCCAAGCATTAACTTAACTACCATCCAGGATTAGTGCTATGAACTTTACTTTAATAAACTCACAAACACTAAAAATGCAACAATAAGGGATACTTTATCACATAGGTTTTAAACAAACAATTTAATCTTTAATTTAACAAATATTATCTTCACCAGCTATGAATGTGAGGTACTGTCAGTCACTCATTGCAGTTTCTCTGATCTGTACCAGCTGACAACCTGGCCTCAGAAGTATTCTCATAAAAGTGGGGCTGGTAAATCTACCTACTGTTTGTTTTCCTTACTGATTGCATTGCAAGACCCTGTTTTCAGTTGCTTATGCTTTTGCTTAAGTTTAAATGTTTGGACTGGAATTTCCAATCACAATTATGTGTTTTACTATCAGTATTTTTGTCTATAAAGTGAATGTTTAGATTTACTTGCCATCAGCTCAAAAATCTACCCGCATGGTTTCTTGTTATAAACATTTGTAAAATTGCAGTCCATGCAACCTCAATCTACAACTAATTTTAGCAGCTAAATTCTTACTGGATTCTGTTAACAAAGGATTAAATAAATCTCTCCCTAAAATGGCAGTTCTGTAAATTTTCTCTAAGAACAGCTGTAAGTAATTTACCTGAGACAACAGTTGTGACATGGAGTCATCATCTAGAAGAAGCAGACACTGCAAAACTTGAACACAAAATGTACAAAAGATATGATTGCCATGGACTGAATCAATACAAGTGAGGAGAGGACCTCAGAAAACTGATATTTCAAGCTGGGGAAGTAGACAAAGAGATGAGAAATCAATTGAGAAAAACTGAGAACAGAGGAGACTGGGAGTGGCTAAATGAGAATACTGTGGCAGAGACCTTGCGCAGCAATGAGGTGTTTGAGTTGATCAACTGAAATACAGAAATGAGCAAGAAGGGATGGACAAAGATTTATTGCAAAGTCTAAAGGAGAAGGAGAGCACTGGGATTCAAAGGTGCTGAAGGAATAAAGGAAGAATGACTGATACGGCACTGAAGGAGAGAAAAGAATTATACAAAGTAGAACTAAGACTTATGTAAGAAAACTGGGTAAAAGTAAATGTAGAAAGAATGGCTGGCCAACGAGGCCGTGTTTAGGAGAGAAGTAGAACAAAGGACTAGTCTGGGGTGAGAAATAAGAAGGAAATGAGAAAAGGATGGGCTTTTATTTTCATTTGCAATATTGAAGAAATAATCTTGTAAAAGTATCAGTAGAAGCCCATTGTGGTGGATTGGCCTTGGCTGGCTGCTAGATGCCCACCCAGCAACTCTCACACCTCCTCCTCATCAACAAAATGGGGAAAGAATAAGACAAAAAAGCTCATGGGTCAAGGTAAAGACAAAGAGATCATTTACTAATTACCATAACTCAAAACAAACAACCTTGAGGGGAGAGGAAATTAATTTGTTTGCCAATTAACACAGATTTGGATTATGAGAAACACAGAGAAATTAAAGCAATGCCTTCTACCCAGCCCACTCCTTCTTCCCAGGCTTAATTTCACTTTCAGTCACATCTTCTCTATCTCCACCCCAGTGCCTGTGACTCAGTGGGGATTGGGGGGGGGGGGGGGGGGCGTGTTATAATCAGTCCATAGAGGAAAGGAGAGAGGAACCCTCCTCTCTGCCACTCCTTCCTCTCCTTCTCCACAATGGGTCCTCTCAACAGTCTGCAGTCCTTCAGGAAGTTCCTGCTTCAGCACAGGTCCTCCATGGACCACAGTTACTTCCATGAATTTCTAAGTCCTCTGTTGTGAGGTTCTCCGTGGGCTGCAGTGTGTATATTTGCTCTGTCATGGTCCCTTCCGTAGACCTCAGGGAAATATCTGCTTCAGCATAGTCTCTTCCATAGGCTGTAGGGGAATACTTGCTCTGGCTCCTGGAGCTCCTCTTCTCGCAGAAGCAAGCCCTGCAGACCCCAGATACCAAACCTTGCCATGAGCAGCCAATGCACATATATGTCTTGAGAAGAAAATTTCAGAACCTGAATAAAATCTAAGATTTTTGGTTCTTATTGTCACCATGAATAATATCTTAAGAACCTCACTGATGCATCCAAATTTACCTGTTGGGGTAAAACTCTAAGCATGGTCCTAGTGTAGTCTGGCTTGGGGCAGAGTTGGTCCTCACTGGGGCTCGCATAAAACACATTCACTTGGATGATCTTCTCCTGGAAACCAGTGTACTGGGCCTGACTGGGATGGAGTTAACTTTCCCTGCAGCAGCCCATACAGTTCTGTGCTCTGCACTTGTAGCTAGAACAGCACTGGTATCACACCAGTGTTTTCTGTACTGGATCACAGGATAATTTTCTGACAGGATCCTTTTTACTGAAGTTCAGAAAAAGGTCTTAGCTTATGCTTCTTCACTCATAATAGTCTTTGAATATTGGTAAGCATCACTATCTAATTACTCACCTTCTTTGTTAATTTTGGTAAAATATGATTGTAGATCTACATTCAACAGCCAAACAACCAAAGTCAAACAACACGTGCTATTCCTTTTCTGATTTCAGGTACGTACAGAAACCAAACCAAACCAAAACCAATCAACCAAATAAACAACCCCCCCCAGTCCATTTCTTTTTCACATAGATGTAATTTCCTAGACATTTATCTTGTGCTTGTGACTGCATTTTGAAACAAAGAAATAAAATTTCTTAGTGGATGGGGGAGAAAATACCTAGTAATTTGTGACACAATGTCTTAGGCAGTGCAATAGAGAGAAAAAGCAATGGACAGTTTGAGCAGGCATGACTTCTTTAAGCATAGATACTTTTGATGGAGTTCTGACAAGGGACCTATAGCTGTAGATTTTAACCTTTATTATAAATCCAATATAAATTCCACTTTTGAAAATCAAATAAGTATTAAACTGAGTTAAACAATGTTAAGAAGGCATCCTATTGACAAAAACAAATTAGGCTCAGTAAAAAACATTTGTTAAATATAAATTATGGGCTCTTGGAAACAACCTCCATAAAATATAGCAAAATATGCCTTTACAAGCATAAAAGGAAACTAAGAACAAATAATAATAAATTGTTATGGAGCACAACTTTATCACATGTGGCCAATGTTTCCAATTATTTCTGTAAAATAAAGCCATTTTTTCCCCACTAATGATGTTGCAGATAACTCACTCAGAGGATCACTATTGGTACTAGAACTCTGCAGTTCTTTAATGAGGAGCTCACAGGCCTTGAAATGATACTGATGTAATTATAAAATTGACTCAAAAATAAGAGAGAAAACTTTAATTGCAGAGACATATACCAAGCTATTGTGGAATTGAAGAGTCCATCAGAGAGTGAATAAATGCATGGTGGCCTTGATGTATTTTCACTTCTTACTGAATGTTTAATTGTAAAGGTATGTTGATAAGCCGTTGCCAGTTTCTTCATTAGAAATAATAATATTTTCTTGTCCATGAGACAAAGGTTATGAACATATACAAATACGTGGGAGAAGTAAAATGCTTTGCACTTTGACAGCAACATAATACAAAGAGTTAATTTCATTTGTATATTGTAATTTTCCAATATTAACTGTCAAAATAGATGAACCTGAGTGAAGATACATGTCAGCATGCCTTCTCTAATCTAGAATGCTTTTAGATCAACAGCAGAAGTATTCACAGTGACAACCTGTTATTTTAATTGGTTTACTTTCTCTGTCTCCTTATACGTGATCCTGCAGTGAAGCGTATATACTTTATATATCTTAATAGCCTAAGGTATAGGGTGCCAGATGAAGACATGTCAAAGGTTTCATTTGAATACTGGGTTCACTTCTGACATTCATATTTTAAAAAGATGGAAGGGAAAAAGAAAATAACCAAAGATAATCAATGAAAATGTTGAAAGCAATGGTACTTAATTTATTCAGGGAATACATGAGAGAACAGAAAATACATATTCAATAATGAATGGTATTGAAAAGAAAAACTTTTCCACGTTTATCCTGACACAATCGAAAAAAAAATAAAAAGTTAATCAGATGTAAAGGAGACAATGAAAGTACATTTTTACATGAAGTATTCAACTTGTAAAACTTAAGTCACACCAGTAAAAAAATGTATACAAAAGAGTGTTTGAAAGACTCAGATTGCAACTTCATTTTTAACTATTGGTGGATAAATATGAAACAGATATAAAAGAATTCCCCTCTACATTTTGTGAGCATATGACATCAATATTCCTTGGCCCAATTAGTGACTGTATTGCTAAAAAAAAAGCATACCTAGAAAAGAATCTCCATCCTTTTCTGCCATTGTACATAGCACCAGCCTTGTAGAAGTTCCCTTTTCCTTGTTTGTCTGAACAAAGTAAGCACAAGTACAAGTTTCCTCCTGGGCTGGGCCTGTTGTAATAATTTGTGAAATTAGTTGCCTATCCCATGCTGAGAAGAAAATATATATTTTCATATATATAGTATATATATATTATTTCTACATAGTACGTGTATGTGTGTATATATATACACGTATATATGCACACACACACACACACACACACATATATATGCATATATTTAAGCCAGTCTAGTCTTTGTAGGAGAATTTTTGCTCATGGAAACTCTTGGGTACTCCATAACACAAATTTAGACTCTTTGAATTGGCCCAGCTGAACGTGAGGGAATTAGGTCACTGCTGTCTGCTTCAGATCTAGCCAAAAGGATTTATAGAGCCTCCCATAACTTCCTTTGCACAGTAACATCCTATCTAAAACCCAAGGAATGGATGGTGTGTTGAATTCTTTAAAGATATCCATGACTTTAAGCACTGTTGCATCTTACCACCAGGGGAAACTGCATGATCACACCAAGGATGGAAGTTTAGAGACTTTCTATAGAGTCGACTGGAATTTAAAAGAGAAAAGAAAAATGGCATAAAACTATCTTCATATTCTATATAACTCAGAAGGGCGAGGAGTCTGTGTGTGTCCTAATGTCACATTTCAGCAATATCAGAGATTCCAATGGCATCTAAATGAATTGCTTAAGCTCATTGCCTGTGAACTGCAAACGTAGCATAAAGCTGTCATAGTGTAACTGAGAATTGGAGCTATAATATATCACTGCAGGAATTAAATGAAGTGAATATCCACTCACTTTTATGAGAATGCTGCGAGTGTTGGGTTTGTAAGGTTAAGTTTGAAATACTGTACTGCAGTGACTAGACTTTCAGGTCAACTGAGCGGGATTGCAATAGGTAGGGAGATTTTCCTCTTCAAACAAGAATTGCAAGCCCAGCAATGCATGCAGGAGAAGCAATAAGTATACAGCCCCATTGTATATGACCTCTTGGTAGCCCTAATATGCAGTGCTGAACAATGCACAGCCTGGGCCTAATTTACTGGGAACATTATTGCAAGTTAAAATAGTGCTATGGGAAAGCTGAAGTGTCCGGTCCTTTATAATAAAGAGTGCTCTTATAAATCAGTGATAGTATCAGACATCTTATATTGTCATGGATTTAAAAAATGCAATAAAAAGTGTGTCTGAAAGAGTTAATGAGGGAATTCAAGAGCAGTAAAAGATCACAAGACTAGCTGTTTAACCCAGCCAAAGAAAATGGTGGTAAATTGTAACCAGGTGTTTTTATTTCCTGATTCTCAAAGTTTTGCAAACTCAGCACTCTGTGCTAGAAAGGGCAATATGTAGACTCACATGCACAGAACATTCATCAGATTCACCCAGCCCTTATAAGACTTTAGACTTCCCAGCTTAATTTCATCAATTACCATTGATATATATCCCAAGAATCTTGGAAGTGATATGACTGAAGAGAAAACTATGATGATACAGGTGGTCAAATAGATATAGCACCATTAATTTTGTTATTTTTGAGTTTTGCATATTCTGCCAGTTCTTTTTTTTTTTTTTAATGATAAATAAATGTTACTTCAGTCACTGGATAAGAATATCTTCATAGTCTGTCTTCCTAGCATCAGGCTGGGGACTGTGCTACAATTCCGATTTTAAAACTCCACTGCGCATATTTTAAGTGTCTTTGTACATGAGAGATAAAAGTATAGAAGGATTTTAAAACATGGTTAATAAGTGTTTCTTTCATTCAAACTGCAATAGAATCTAAAAGAAAATCTGAACTTCAAAAAATTCTTTAACTAACACTTCTTATTTGTTAATTACGTGGAAGATTCTTCAATTTCCTTTTCAGCACAATGGGTATTTTCCTTCCTTTTTAGCTGCCTATCACATTTAAAGATATTTAATTTATTCCCATTTTTGGAATCCCGTCCTGTTACCTGCTGGTGGACTCAATCGATACAATTCTGCTATACACACTGTGTACGTATTTGGCAGGCCTGTGTTTATGCCCTGAACAACATCACAGTAAACATCAAATGTCTGTGTTATGACCAATGTGTATCTTCTATTATCAGGTAGATATGGAAGTTTAATGGAAGTTTAGATACCTAGAACTTAATTCAGTCATGTCCCTACCGTCCATGCAGATATATAGGTAGCAATTATACGTGTTTTAAGCATGAACTGAATTCCCAGGGTGTGATTCACTCATCTGAACAATAGGTGTCTACTGACATCTGAAAAGCACTAACATTTCCAAAGCGTCTTCATAAGCCTGGCAGATATGATACGGCACTTGCAGGATACCTATGCTATTGTGGAGTGCTAACTGGAACCCGTGGTATCCTGCAACATCTCACATGGCAATGGACACCTATACATAAGCAACTGAATCACACCTTTCATTATTAACTAAATCAGTTATTTCACTGAGCTGCTCAGCTCTGTCAAGAGAGAATAGATTTGGCCATCTTTAGAAGCACATCTGCAAATGGGAACTTAAAAGGAAAAAAATGTATCCCTTAATAAAGATTAGATATCAAGTGGGAGACAGTTCAAGTGAAGTAATATTTCATTTATTGCTAATTAGCTTCTCAAGTCTTTTTATGAGATATGGTTCTTTAAACTGAAAAGAAAATTTCATCCTGACTGATGCATTGGCTCTGTACAAAATTGTTGGCAGTTTTGCACTGTTAGGCTGCTAGAAATTTGGCTTCCATTGACAGAATAATATGGGTCTGCACACATTAAGAGAAGATCAAGAAAGAAGATGAAAAAATTTATTAGGGAAATAAAGAGGTGATTCAGTCAAAAGAGTTGTTTGAACTGAGTATTGAAACTTCAAATTTGTACCATCTGCAATGATGTGAATACACCATTGATATGAAACAAGCTGATTTATTTCATATACTTGGTTTAACACCTGTCAAATTGCAACAACTGTTAGGCATTAATCCAAACTAAAAAATGTTTGACATCGTAGTTGGTAAGAAAAGACCATTCAGTAACCCATGACTTTTCCAGTACTCAGCTGGCAGTTGGACTAGATGATCTTTGAAGGTCTCTTCCAACTGAAATTACTCTACTCTACTCTACTCTACTCTACTCTACTCTACTCTACTCTACTCTATGCTGAATAGAAATGAGATAAAATAATACAATGTTGTTTCTTTTGTGCATAATGACAATGGAAGTATTTGGATAAATCTTTTTTTTTTTTTTTTTAATAAAAAAATCATTTCTTTACCTTCAGTTTTGGGGGAAAAAGTTTTTCATATCACGTATACAGCAAGAAAATCCATATATATAAGGATTGGTCTGACACAAAACAATGAAAGCAAAGAATTTCACAGTTTTGAGTAACATCTGCCATACATTTCTGCACACAGCATTTGTCTTCACAAATTAAAGACATTGTAGTCAGGAATCCTGAGTAGTTCATAACTGGCATTTTATAATTTAAGACTATGAATGTTCTTGTTTGCATTTTTTTGTCCTTGCACTATTCGTCCGAGAAGTATGCTGGCAGAGGTGGAGGAAATTGAGCTATAAATAACAAAGGAGACACTTCCATATCTTTTTAAAGATAGATGACTTTTGACAGCAAATGGTCTTGAAATAAACTCTCTTTGCTCTCTGAAAATCTGAAAGAGATTTTGTTGTTGTGTTGTTGTTTTGTTTGTTTGTTTTGACTGATTTTTGCAAGTTTAACCTTATGCTTAAGCTTTTTCACCTTAAGATACAACATGTTCAGCAGTGGTTTCCATGGAAGTGCCACTGTGATTTCTTTCACAGGATCAGGTTCTTTGCTGACTTGTTGATACTGAATCTCTACAGCACAGGGTTTCTCTTTCACAGAAACCTAGATTTCTGTTGGATGCCTTTAAAAATAAATAATATCAAGAAGGAACTTAATATCATACTTAAGAGACAGCTTTAGAATAGAAATGCACTGAATGCATACTTCTTGTTTGCACTGTCCACATGGTACTTAGTGAAGGAGTGAAGGTATACACCTGTTTTATGATTTAAATATATTGTAAACATTTTATTGTAGTGGGAGATTCTTCAAATAAAACTGTGACACTGGAGAACTGCTCTTTTTCCCCTAAACCAGATTGCAGAATTCATCTCCCTCCCCCACTTTTTTTTTTTTTTTTTGTTAAACCATGTAATCCACCAGGGATGTATGCAGCTATAATATAAATACAAAGGCCATCCTTTGAAAAAGAGAAAGGAAGAAGAGGTCACAACATCCCTCTCTTTATCAGTCCTTCCAGTTAATCCGTGTCTGATCAAATAAGGTAAAAATCCATATGTTGAAGTACCTAAGACAAGACTGAATGGAATATAATAAAAATTTCCACTAAGAGAAAGTTATTCTATAGATTTGCACTGAAGGTTTTCTTTGTGTTCTCCTCTTAAACATCTTCTCAAAATGCTGCCAAAATGCAGGGACCTGTGGCATTTCTTCAGTACTGAAAAAGGAAATACTCCATGTAACTGCTCTAACACTGTCTGTTTTGTCTAAATGATCAGAAAAGTTTGACAGTGTGTATTATATATACTTTTTTTACTGCTGAGAAAATTGAAACATTCGCTGATATTCAGAGAGCCAGGGTCAGATTCATACAATAGTCCTGAAACAAAAATTTTAAGCAAACACTTGGACTGATATAAAAGCAAATTTCAGACATTTTTCATTCAACTACAAATAATTTAGATGGTAATATTTGGCTCAATTTTCTATGTTCCTTTCACTTGGTCTTGCTAGCTCTAGAAGAGGCAGGAAAATTCTTTCATTTAAATACCACAAAAGCCAAGGTTTAATTTGAGGTGTGAAAATTTTCTCAAAAAAATGAATAGCAAAGAATAAGAAGTAATGTAAGTATCTAAAATAAATATGATAAATTACTTGCTTGCTATATATTTTGATAAATTTGATACTAATGAACTTGAAAGTAGTAATACAGGTGCAAATCAAGCATCTTTCTCAAAAGTCTTAATAACGTGTTCTTTTTTTTTTTTCCAATGATTAGTATACTAAAGAACTAACTGTATTATAATAACTGGATATATATATATATATATATATTATTCCCAAGGGAAAGTTTATAGAAGGGTACATATATTAAGGTATGTATAGGCTTTCATTCATACAGAGCACTAATAACAGGTCCTGAAAGCAAGAGTTTATAGTGTGATAACTCTGGATATTGAACCAAAAGTAAAATAGAGGGATGGTAAAGTCTGCAGGACACTAAACATTAAAGACTACCCTGATTAAGACACCGTACATAATTGATCTTTAAGGTGGTCTGGAATTCTTCAAGTCAAGAGCCCCACAAAAGCTACAATATGTAAATACAGTACAGGAGTATTTAGTAACCATCAAAAGAGCAGTCTGGAAAAATCCAGACATTCTACTTCTGCAACTAAGTCGGTTGTAACTACTGACTGGACTGACTGAGTTGGACTGACAATGCTGTCACACATACCCAGGAGTGCTGTGCTTAATTACATTTTGTGGTTTGGCTCCAGAAATTACTTGCTTCAGAGAAATAGCCTTTATTTACTGAGAGACCTGGCACTTGACAATGCAGAACATGCAAAAGCAGTCCTTCACCTCCAGGCTTCCCATTCCTGGGGAAGCTGCACTTACTGTTGTGCAATTCCCAAAAGAAGCTCTATTTATTTTTTATTTTTTATTTTTTTTATTTTTAACCAAAATGGTCTAATATTGAATAAACACAATTCTTGATTGTTAAGATATGTGGTCAAAACTCATCTGCACAATGACACAGGAGCACAGAGAGGTATGTTCACATAAAAGGAGTTCACATAAAGGAGTTCACATAATTCCCTGCCCTGGATACTCCCAGGCCTGTGACAAGAGCCATCAGAATATCACAGGCCCATCTCTACAAGCCCAGAGGAGCAAAGAGGCACAGCAGCAGGAAGGGAACCCAAATTAAGGACTCAGAGGAAGGGGTGCCTTGTCTGGGCCCCTGCCAGTTGTGTCCCAGGACACTCTCAAGCCCAGTGTCCAGGTGTGAATCCCATCAAGATGAATTAGGGCATGATGACAAGTGGCAGCTACTGGGCAAACTGAGTATGTGAGACCTGTTATTGGAGGGATCCACACACTATATATGTATATATGTATATATGTATATATATGTATATGTATATATGTATATATGTACTAGTGGGCATCCATCCTCCTCAGCCAGAGAGGGCAACAGAATGAGGCCATTGATGCTGTCTGTGTGCTTAAAAAGCACTGAGTGTTTCTGTCTGTGTTATTTGTATGGTTGACTGTGTATATTTGACCTAGGGAAACGGAGCTGCAGCAGCCTCACCTCTGCTGGGCTGCTGAGTTCTGTCCTGTTCACTAACAGTGATATTTGGAATCAGCCTATTAACTATATTTTTCTAATAATCTATCATTAAACCTATGAGAGTTTTGTACTGTCATTTGGACTTCAGCATCACCGCTGAAGTATCACCACTGCTATGGTGACAAGGTCTGTTTTTATCCTCAGTGATCTCTCAGTGATCTCTCCTAGAGTTAATGCCTTGGCTTGCTCTGCTGTTTAACCAGGATTCTCTCAAGTAAAACAGAAACCTCCGTGTCCCTGATACCCTTATTTTCTGAAAGCTGAAGCACATGCTGTCTGCTACTTTGGCAGACAATTTTGATTGTCATCACAGCCAGCTGAGGTACTATTGTGCTAGTGGTAGTGTGAATGGCAATCACGTATTTATCATTTACAGTCTGTTATTTACTTGTAGCTTTTGTCTCTCAGGAGAATAATAGTCTCAGCTAGTGTATGTTAACATTTTTAATGTTAATATGCTCATTTCTGTTTCAAATAATGCAAATGAAATGACTGCTACTTTCTGCAGGGAGGCATAATTTCCATGGAGCTTTCTGTTAGGAACTTGTTTGGTTGGCAACTATGAAAAATCTTGATAAATCCATTTGTCTCTTTTTATTTGAGACAAATATAAAACATTCATTATCCTTCTCAGATTTTTAAATACCTACACAACAATTATGTTTTCAATTTATTGTATTTTTTTTCTTCAATATTTTAAGGCTCCTTATCGTGATTCCTTAGACAAACTAAGTTTCAGCTTGAACTGAGAAGAAAGCTCAGTGAAAGATTTTATTCATTTCTCTAGCCATAGAAATAGATGACATATGATGTTTTTTAACTAATGTTGGCCTCTGGTGAACAACAGCAGAATAATACCAAGGGACTATAGCCAAAGCCTCTGTGTTAAGTCTGACACTGAGTTTTACTAAGTGCCATGAACCACGAGACAGTGGTCTCCAGTTTGACTCTACTATTGTGAAAAGACAATGCCAAACTTCATGATTTGGTCATTTACTCATTTAGTATTCTCAGTGTGTTAGTATACAAAAATCTTTATTTACCATTTCCAGTTTCTCAGATATATTATTAAATTTTATATATACTGAAGATTCTTAATTAGCACCCCTTCAGAAGAGACTCAGATTAGGTGAAAGCATCCTACTGAGTCCATGGTTTTCAGAAGTCCCTGAGAAGCAGCACTGTAGTGTATGTGGTGCCAGAGCATTGCATTCACACTCCCTGATGCAGCACTTGAGAAGGTTACTCTCCTCCAGCTTTGCTGAGTTACTGGCAAAGGGTAACACAGGCACTTTGTGCCAGTAACATCTCTTCTGTGCTCCTGTCTTTCTTCACATCAAATAGGCATTTTTATTCCTTTTGCTTTAGCCTGATAACATGTTCTTATTTGAAACTTGATCAGTGGTTCTGGTGAACTTTTCTATTGTTTCTTGAAAAATCACCTTTGTAAATATGAGTATTTTGTAGCTTGCTGTAGATTCAAATGAAACAACTCATGCTTATCATAGCCCCAAAGCTGTTCTCTAGGGGGGTACTTCATTTGCCAGGATTTTATTGGATTTATTTATTTTTCGTATTTTTGAAAGAACCTTCTGTGCTGACACATTTAGCACATTATCTTTTAAGAAGTTTCATCTGGTCTCTAGTAAAAAATATTCCTATGCTATAAATGAATTACATTTTTCGGACCTGCAAAAAAGTTAGATATACATCCTTTTTTTTTTTTTCTTTTCTTTTTTTTTTTTTCTTTCTCTAAAGTGATCAAATATAACTATCTAGGGAGGTTCCCTGGGAGGTTCCCTTCCATTTCTTGTTTCCAGTGTAACAGGCTTATTCAAGTTCTTCAAGGACCTTTGTTTTGGGACTTGAAAAGTTTTTCTAGCAGCATAATTAGGGGGTAGCAAGCTCTTCTTGTTCTGTGAGGTGCTGTGTTTGGGCTTTTAGGTCCTAAATGGGTTTTTGGACCCTTTCCCGCTTATTTAGATCCAATATTCTTAAAAAAACAAAAAAAAAAAAACCAAAAAAAAAAACACCACAACAACAAAAAGTGATCTGAAACAAGCTTTTGACATTCTCTTAATCCTCTGTGTGGGCTGCCAATTATCAGCTTTTAATAGATCCTACCTCTCTCCAAGAAATTATCTAGAAGCATGGATCTTTGAGAAGATTTGAATATCCCATTACACATCATGCTGCATGCACCTAAAACCTTCTGATTTCTATTTTATCTCTTACAGAGAAGACCCTCAAACTGCAGGAGTAGCTTTCCAAGCTGAAATGAGTCACAAACTTTCCTACAGTTTCTCTTTCCTCTTGTACAAATATAGTGAAAACCATATTATTGCATATTTCAGCTTTACATGGGATGTAGTCATTATCTATGTTTTGACAGTTTCCAAGCTAAGGAAGAGCTTTTAATTAAATTAAGTATATCAGGGTGTGCTATATCCTCCCAATTGTTTTTCTTTTACTTACAATCCAGTCTTTGCAGATTCAAAGAAAATTGCCTTTTAATATGCTTGTTGTCTTTCATCTTTTCAGAGTTATTAAGCTCTAACTGTTCTCTGATCTCTTTGATTCCTCTATTCTTGCTTTTATTTTGATTAGGTATTTATTTTTGCTGGTTCATCATTCACAGTGTCCAAAATAAGCATTCATTATTCCATGATGTCATTCCTTCGTCTTTGCTTAACAAAAATAATTTCCTTCTTCATTGTCCAATTCCTAGACTTCTCAAGCGTGAGAGGCTAGATTGCTTAAAGGTACTACTCTTAGTATCTGGGGACTATCCAGGCACAAAGGAAAAAGGCAGATTGTAGTGCAAAGTCACATAGTGGTTCCTGGTTAAACTCACTACTACTGTGTGCAAAAGGGTGAAAATGACTGTATGTACATATCACCAAATCTGGAAGTGTGGCCTTTTGAGGTGTATGCCCCAGCACTGTTCCAGTGCTGCAGAGGAGCAAGATCTGGGTTCTTACCTGCCACGCCCCCTCACTAAACTAGAACTACAGCTGCTTGATCTGGGCAACCAAAAGATCACAGTCATTGCAGTTGGGAAGTGAAAACAGGGAGGGCTATGATGGTGCATGCTGTTCATGAACTCAAAGCAGCGGTTATTCCTCATTGCGTTCACTCCACTCTGAACTTCTCCTGGTATGTCTTTACTCTCTCATTACCATATGCTTCTTGTTGCCAGGTGAAAATATAAAATTTTATGCAAAATGACAGGATACTGTGGCAGAGAAGAGGTAACTGGTGCAGTATTTATTCTCTTTATTGCTGAATCAAAAGGCTTGAACAGAGCCTCTTTTCCAAGCCTACAGAAAAATTAACTCCTCCTGTGTGGAAAATAACCACAAAAATACTGCATTTAATTAGTGTGTGGAAACACTTTATGGCAAATATGTTGAGACGGAATGAAAATTCTCACCATGCTGCAAGCAATTCTTCTGTTTCAATTTTTATAATTAATTGTGACTGAAATTATGTGTTTTATGAGCCCCAGCTTTATTTTATTGGTTGTTACTACTACTGTCTGTGGGTGGATATCTTTCATGGTGAAGGATATATTTTCTGCTTGGCTGAGGTTCTATTTCAGCTTTCAGGTGTCCTTGCCATATTGCATTATTTATTCAAGAGAAAAAGATTAAGACTTTTCCTTGAAGAGTTTTAAATAGCTTGCTAAAAGCTCAGTTATTTTCTTTCTTTTTTTTTTTTTTTTTGGCTTCATATTGCTTTTTGTAAGTACTTTGGTCCATAGAGGTTTCTCTATGATAAATTGAAATTTAATTCTGGTATACACTCTTCCATTTAACCATCACCTTAGGAATTCACATTTATATCACTTATTTTGTTTTATATTCAATTCTAGGCTTTCTCTTTTCTCTTGAGCCCAATTACCACTGAATGAAAATATATCTGTTAGGAAGTGGAGCTTTTTGAAAGTGTCCTGTCAGCGCTTTGGAGAGGGGCCAATCCATTTCAGAACTTACATATTTGTGTACATATATGTATATATACATATATATATGTATACATGTATATTTTTATGTAGAAAGAATGTAGAATGGGGTAGATAAGTGAAAACAGGAATTAATAAAGATAAATGACAGGAAACTGTGTATGTTGGTGTGGGGGGAATGAGTATGAGACGGATGGAGGGAGGGAGGAAGAGGATAATAATTCAACTTTTGGTTCTGGAATTTTTTTCTGAGTGAGCAGATGCTCTTCCTCTTGATATCAACAGGGTATCTGAGTATGTACAAAGTGCAGACCTCATCTGATAGATTGGGATGGAAGCTGTATAACTGACTTAAGTGATACTAATAGAAGGGGAAAAGGTTCTTTTATCTTGACTCATAAATCCAGGCTTTTCTTAATGCATGCACAGTATCCAGTTTCAGGAGATTCCTTTGGCTGTGCTTGCTGCTTGCAGTCAGCATCATTCTCTCACTAAAGCTGCAGTGAGGAATGTGAAGGTTCCTAGTGCAAAACATGCTTTCCTACCCTACAGCATTTATACTAGAAAGAAAAGCCTATTTTAAAATGTGAACTTCAATATATACTACAAGCATTCTACAAAATGTACATACTTATCAAAACATCTTACATTATATCTCAGCACAACTAATCAAAGATTTCTCTTCATGCCAGCATGAGTGTATTGTTTCAAAATGCTAGTAATCAAACAACTACTGCAGTCTGGTCAGAAGTTCACACAACCGTCAAACACATTTTTCCGTTGCCTTCTTGCTAAGAAAATGAAATTCAGAACACTCTGCTGAACATAAATGATGCTATAGCTAAAGCTTTTTTAAAAAAAGACAAAAAACGTAATACTATTCATTTTCATATCAGTTTTAACATTGTACCTGCACCTTAGATTAAGGAATAGAAGTTGATGTTATGTATAGGGATAGACATGAAAGCCTGAAGAGTCAAAGTTGCTGCAAGGTATCAGAATGAAATTCTCCAAGGTTTATGCATAGCAACATTTACAACTGTAGCAATTTTATTATATAAATACAGATTTAATTATTTTTTATAACTAAATTCCAGTAAAACAGCAACAAACTCTGTATTCAACAGTCAGCTGTTGAGGTTGCAAATATTGCCACACAGTAAATTGTCAAAACCTAAAAAGTCCAACTAAATCTCCAGTATAGATTGACATTAGCTCCCAAGTTTGACTGAGATCCTGGAGGAACTAATAAGTTTGTGACTGTAACTCCAGAACAGGGTGGCAATTAGAAAAGTTGGGATCTTGTGGATGCCTCATTCCTGGAAGTCTTCAAGGCCAGGTTGGATGGGGCTTTGAGCAACCTGATTTTGTGGGAAGCGTCCTTGTCTATGGCAGGGGGGTTGAACTAGATGATCTTTAAGTTCCCTTCCAACACAAACCATTCTATGATTCAATGATTCTTTGATCTTCTGATTTAACAGTATATTCCTCAGCTGGTCATCTCTCCTTGATATTTCTCAAAATAATTAATAATTCTTCTTATTTTGCCAAGGCCCCAGAGAGGTAGGACAATGCTATTCTCATTCCAGTTATCTAGATAATACAACCAGTTCGATGTCACTCAGAGCTCCTGCAGCAAATGGAGGAATCTAAAAGTTACATTTCTGAATCCAGCCTTAGGGCACAAACACAAAGCATTTTTGAACCTATATCTAATGCAAGATACAGGGCAAGACCATGAAACACTGCTCACAAACAGTCCCAAAAGCACCATTGCCCATAGATGGTTATGGCTGGGGCAATAGCTACAGGATAACTGAGAGGCCGGTTACAACAATTTTTGTGATAAGAGCTCCACCACTGGCATTGTGGACATGTAGTTACATAGCATGCAGATGTTCCTTGTTAAATGTTCCTTTATGTGATGGAGCTTCTTCAGCTTGGTCACGTTGTATTCCTTCACTCAGAAACCAATTCCACAGCATCCTACTAAAAACTGAAGGACATTCTTAGTTCTTCCTGTATACACCTTGAATTTTAATTGATACTGGTAACAAATATTAGAATAGCTTTCAGAGCAGCATGGGTTGGAGAGATTCTCAGATCTCAGCAAAACAAACAAGTATTTGGCAATTACTGAGGCCACAAAATAGTTTTAAAGAAAATGAAAGACAGCATTTTGCCAGAAGGAAGTTTATGTTTGAAATTGTGCAAGCATACCACAGAATAGGATATCTGTTCTCACCGAGTATATCTACACTTGCCGAGGCAATCACCTCCGGGGCAGACATGTTCTGTTGTGGAGCAGGGAATCACAGCATGCAGGGGGCTTCCTACATCAAGACCCCAAAGGCAGCCAAGGGAGCTGACAGGAGATAGCAGCCCTCGTGAGAAGAGCTGAGGAGGCTTGGGTGGAGCCAGGCGCGTCCCCCCACGTTCTGATACAAAGGCAGCCCCTAGGGATTGTGAGTGACCAGCAGTGCAGTGACCGGGTAGGGCAAACAGGGCAAGGCACATCAGTCAGGGAGCGGTGTGGCAGTGGGCACAGGCAGGGTGAGCAGGGAGGGCTCAGGATGGGTCAGTTTGTATTTTGGGAGCAACAGAGGAAGGGCCTTCTACTGTAACAGAAATGGTGTCTGCCTGCTGAGCTTGCCAGTCTGAGGCTGAAACACAGATGGAGGGGCTGCAACCACCACAGGTAGAAGCCCACACCCAAACAGACCTCCTGAGGTTCGAAAGAGCTGCCCAGACCCTCAGTTCCAGGGAACTCCAGTCCCTGGAAATCCCCCTAAGTCCTGAAGGAAATTGGGGGTGTCATGGGTGTAAGTGTGCCCAGCTGGATGAACTTTTCCAACAGTCATCTCTGTTATGAGAAGATCTTATCAGGCAATGTGGCATCCAGGAATCTGAGCGGGAAATTGACAAATGGTGTTATGCACTGACACAGGCCGAGCAACAGCCCTGCCTTAAGTCCTAGCAAGGGGAAGGTAAAGAAGCTTCCAGCCCTGAACCAACAAATTCATAAGACTCACAAGACAAGGGAGAATGGTCCTTTGTCTCTGCTTGGAGCCAGAGGAGAAGTCTCCCCCTTGCCCTTGAAGTGCCCCTGTGCAACAGATATGGTGTTCTGTTGTAGGACTCTGGCAGTAATATCAAAGACCTCAGAAAGGCTAACTATAAGGTGTTAGCTCAGTCTACCACCTGCAACCAAACCAGTGCCACAAAAATGTCATGAAAAGGGTGTAATTAGAGACCCCTCTCTGAGAGGCACCGAGGCCCCCATTTGCCATACAGATAATCTCATCAGAGAGGTTTGCTGCCTGCCTGGGACCCACATTTACAACATTACGAAGAGGCTACCAAGCCAAGTGGGTCCCAAAGACTACCACTTCTCCTTACTTTTTCATGTAGGATCAAACAAGTCTGCAACAAGGAGACTGAAATATCAAAAGGGACTTCAAGTCCATCAGAAAGAAGTTGAAGGGATCGGGAGCCAAGTAGTGTTCTCTTCTGTCCTCCAAGTTCATGACTGGGACCCAAGAAGAAGGTGACGAACAGACCAAGAGAACACTTGGCAGTGAGTCTGATGCCATGCTCAAGGTTTTGGGTTCTATGATCTTGGACGCACCCTTGAGAGACCAGACATGCTGACACCAGACGGGGCACAGCTGTCCAGGTGGGGCAAGATTTCTGGGCAGTAAGCTGGCTGGGCTTAGGAAGGCTTTTAACTAGATGCGGTTGGGGAAGAAGATGTATCACTGAGTGAAGGAAGCAAACCTGAGAGCACTGCCACCCTACAAAACAACAGGGAAATACTTGTGAACTGTCCAAAGCAATCAGGAAGGGTTCTTCTGGAAAAGCAATGAGACTGATAGCCAAACTGAAGTGCCTTTACACCAATGCACACAGCATGGGAAACAAGCAGAAGGAGTTGGAAACCATGGTGCAATTAAACAAATATGATCTGGTTGCTCTCAACAGAAATGTGGTGGGATGGATCACACAACTGGAACACTGGAATAGAGGGCTACAAGCTCTTCAGAAGAGAGAGGCAGGGATGGAGGAGAGAGGGTGTTGCCCTCTACATTAGGGAGGGGATTGATTGCAAATAGATGCCTCTGAGAAACAGCCACAGACAGGTTGAGAGCTTGTGGATGAAAGTTAAGGACCACACCAATAAAGGACACCTTGTGGTCAGGGTCTACTATAGGCTGCCTGATTAAGGGGAGCCTGTTGATGAGGCTTTCTTGCTTCACCTACAAGAATTGTCATGCTCACACTCTCTCATCCTGATAGGGGATTTCAACCACCGGATGTCTGCTGGAAAAGCTACACAGCAGTTGTAAACAACCCACAAGATTCCTGGAGTGTGCTGAGGATAACTTCCTCGTCCAGGTATTAGACAAACCAAGCAGAGGAGAAGTGTTACTTGACCTGGTGCTCACCAATGCCACAAACTCATTAAAGAGGTCAAGGTTGGAGGCAGTCTGGGTGGCAGTGACCATGCCCTGGTTGAGTTTGTGATCTCAAGGAATACGGGCATGGCAAAGAACAAAGTCAGGACCCTGAACTTCCAAAGAGCAAACTTCAAGCTATTTAAAGACCTAGTGGATAATATCCCCTGGAACACTGTCCTTAGGGAAAATGGAGCTGAACAGAACTGGCAGCTCTTTAAGGATGTTTTCCTTAGAGCACAAGAACTCTCCATCCCCCTGTGTAAGAAAGCAAGCAGGGAGGGCAGAAAATGGAGTTGGCTGAGCAAGGACCTGCTCATCAAACTAAGACACATGAAGGAAATGCCCATGCAGTGTAAGCAGGGACACATGGCCTGCAAAAAGTACAGAGATGCTGTTCGGATGTTCAGAGATGGGATCAGGAAAGCCAAGGTACACATGGAGCTGAGCGTGGAAAGGGTTACAAAAAATATCAAGAAGGGATTCTATAGGTACATTGCTCAGAAAAGAAAGGTCAAGAAGAGTGTACACCCTCTGATGGATGAGAAGCGTGAACTGGTAACGAATTCCTCAGCTCCTTCTTCATCAGGTTTCTCAGAACTTCATTCAGGCAAAGTCATCGCATGTACTCAGCAAAAACAACTGCTTTGGTGAAACAGTTGTGCAGAGATATATACTTGACTTTGGATGGGCCAAGGATAGTCCAGAGAAACACTAACTTGCTGCCCCAGGTAGAAAGAGCTTCAGCCAGCCCCTATGAGCATACAGGAATGACCCCTTAAATAAAAAGTGTGTCTTTGGCAATGTGACAGTCAAAACTTGTTCAAAGATCCTGCAGGTACAGACCTATTAGTGTAGAAAACACTGAAAAATTGTCAGGGATCAACCTTTCCAATAGGAGATAACATTATAATTCATACTGTATGTGAAGTTTTCCCACTGCTGAAAGTTTGCAAATCCACAATTACTTCGCTTTTATTATTCACGACAACGTTTCAAACTTTGAGCATGCCTGCTGCTAGCTTCTATGGGAAGAGCTGTCACAATCTTAATGGTGTGAAGAACCAAATCCATATTTCAGCTGATTAGTGCAATGTGAATTTCCCAGTCTGATATTTCCAGATGCAGTTCTGAAAGGCTACTTCTTTCAGACAGCGAAAGTGTGCCTTTCATTGGCCACATAGAAGCTTTAAGCTTATAGTAATTGAACTAGATAACAACAAATACTTTTTTTTTTTTTCTTTTGATCTGAGTTGCAGTGCTAGAGCTAGATGTATGTGGGTCACCTCAGCTTTGATATACTATATAAAGCCCCACCATGTGTTCATTAGCCCTTATGGCCTTCCTCTAAATCACTGACCTACAAGAAGAAATATAAAATGGAGAAAAAATCTCATGCTGTTTTCTGTCAGGTTTAAATTTAGTTTCTGGGGCCTGAAGTACTTTG
This sequence comes from Anser cygnoides, assembly GCF_040182565.1. NCBI lineage: Eukaryota > Metazoa > Chordata > Aves > Anseriformes > Anatidae > Anser > Anser cygnoides. The sequence goes on from NC_089874.1 coordinate 130,882,537, forward strand.
AGATATTTCCCATGTTAAAAATGCTAAGCTTTTGAATAAGCTTTTAGGAAGTGTCTTCTTGAACAGTTAAATGGTTGTACCCTGGACACTATCGAATTCCTTCATCACTTTGTCAGTTTACAACTATCTACAGCTGTGGGTAGTTTGTATCCAATAACATCTTCAAGCAAAACAAACAGGCAAGAAGTTATTTCCTAAGCAAATAAATGGTTTAGGTATATCTTCTTATTCTGACATCATTTGTGTCTATATGCTGCATAATAACATTTCTTATTATTCAGTCATAACAAATGTCTTACCACAGCCTCTTTTTGCTTCAAAGGGAGCTTTGGAAATCAACATTGCTGAGTGTCAGATTTACGACAAGATGAGAATGAGAGGATTATTCATGCTTATGCTCAAAGTCATTGTGTTGCTGACTTTTAAGTTTTTCAATAAATACATTGTAACATATATTTCTATTCATTGTTTCTATCTCTTCCTTGCTTGTAAACACAATATTTTTTCCTAATTTGAAACTACTAATTACTGAATGTTCACTGACAACTATCTCTAATTTATTAGTTTGGAATTGGGTTCACACTGTCTTCTTCTTAAATTCTCTGTCCGGGAGCAGGCACAGCCAGGGCTTTCTATCAAAGGTTTTACAGGCCAAATTCTGGAGTATGGTCTTGGGCTGAAATCGTGGTCTCATTGAAAGACACAGAAGCTTTCTTTTGACTTCACTGAAGCCAGGATATCACAGCTCCATTAGTCTTCTGTTGTAGGTAGGAGAGCTACTGTGGGCAATGGTATCACAGAATCACAGAGTTGTACGGGTTGGAAGGGACCTCAAGAGATCATTGGATCCAACCCCCCTGCCAAAGCAGGTTCCCTAGAGCAGGTTGCACAGGTAGGCACCCAGACAGGTCTTGAATATCTCCAGAGAACGAGACTCCACAATGTCCCTGGGCAGCCTGTTCCAGTGCTCCATCACCCTCACCATGAAGAAGTTCTTTCTCATACTGGCACAGAACTTCCTGTGCTCCATTTTATGGCCATTGCCCCTTGTCCTGTCCCCACAGACCACTGAAAAGAGGTTGGCCATATCCCTTTGTCTTCCACACTTCAGATATTTATAAACATTGATAAGATCCCCTCTCAGTCTTCTTTTCTCAAGGCTGAACAGACCCAGGTCTCTCAGCCTTTTCTCATAGGGGAGATGCCCCAGGCCCAGTATCATCTTTGTGGCACTCTGCTGGACTCTTTCCAGGAGATCCCTGTCTTTTTTGTACCTGGGAGCCCAGAACTGGACACAGTACTCCAGGTGAGGCCTAACCAGGGCAGAGTAGAGGGGGAGGATCACCTCCCTTGACCTGCTGGCCACACTGCTTTTAATGCACGCCAGGATCTCATTGGCCTTCATGGCCACCAGGGCACGCTGCTGGCTCATGGTCAACCTGTCGTCCACCAGGACCCCCAGGTCCTTCTCCGCAGAGCTCCTCTCCAGCAGGTCATCCCCCAGCCTGTACTGATACATGCTGTTGTTCCTTCCCAGGTGCAGGACTCTATGCTTGCTTTTGTTAAACCTCATCTGGTTTCTTCCTGTCCAGCTCTCCAGCCTGTCTAGGTCTTGCACAGCCTTCTGGCGTGTCAGCCACTCCTCCCAGCTTTGTATCATCGGCGTACTTGCTGAAGGTGGACACTATTCCCTCATCAAGGTCGTCAATGAAGATGTTGAACAGGACCAGACCCAGCAGTGACCCCTGGGGAACACCGCTAGTCACAGGTCTCCATCCGGACTCTGCGCCACCGATAACCACCCTCTGAGCTCAGCCAGTCAGCCAGTTCTCAACCCCCCTTACTGTCCACTCATCTATCCCACACTTTCTCAGCTTTTTTACCCGGATGTTGTGGGAGACATTATCAAAAGACTTGCTGAGGTCAAGGTAGATGACATCCACTGCTCTCCCCTCATCTATCTCAGGGGGTAGATGAATTGTGCTGGCAAAGGCAAAGAGCTAGCAGTGTGCCTGGAATTACTGATGGGGAGATTAGAAAATTTGAAGTAATTGGTACGGGCCTAAAAATAGTGATTTTGAACAGATGCTTTCAGAAACAGGCAAGAAAAAAATCATATTAAGCCCCATTTCAAAAGTTACTGTTCATGAAATTTGCAGAAAGTGCATGGTGTTAAAGGAGGCTGGGGAAGGGTGAAGATGCTAAGTAGCATCCTCCAGTTGTTCCCCACTTGTGTTAGGAGGAAAGCTGCTGTGGCTTTCCCTCACCAGTGCAGGAATGACACCAGTTCTCTTCTGACTGCAAAAGCATGTCAGAGGTGAGGACAGTGGAAGTAACAGGTTTATCACTGCTCCAAACTGCAGGGCTGCCAGACAGGGAACCCTAGACAGCCCCAGTGATTTGATTTTCTACCCTTTTTCTCCTCTCAGATTTTTTCCTTTTGACACCTTCATCCTCTCCTAAATAAAGAACCACCCCAAATACTTTGTCCTGGTTGGACCTAGTTTTGTTATAACTATTTGGTATTTCTGAGACTTTCTCTGCATCTGCTCACTGAAAAGTCCCTGATATTCCCCATTAAATAGCTGTAAAGTTCAGCTTTTTCTCACAACAAGTAAACAAAAACAAAAAAACAAAAAAACCTGTGCAATCCAGCTCTTTATGACATTATAAGTAACTTTTTGAAGTTCTTCATGAAGTTATTTGTTATGCATGACTTTCTCGTGCAGTGTCCAGTAGCTTCTCTCACCCTGCTCTGTTTCCTTGATCTAGGTGAGTGCCTTCATCTACCCACAGCTTTTACACACAGGCTAAAAAGATTTTACAATCCAAATTTCAAAGAAAAAAAAAAAAAAGCATGCATTTTTTTTTTTTTAAATTCTGCACACTTTGTATTGTCCTGGCTGAGATTTCTGACAATTCATAGCATTGCTTTAAATGTATGCGGTTCTCGTAGCTGATGGGGGCAAGGATAATTTTTCTGTACTGAACATTTTTGTTTATTTAACTTAATAAATCTGGTTTTACTAATTGAAAACACATTTTGCATAAAAGAATAACAAAGTCTAAGAAGTAAAATATAAAGAGTCTAGATTTGGAAAGTACAATTTGAAAGGCACCATGAACAGCAAAACATGAAAGATGATTTGACCTATGGACACGAGAGGAAGTTCTTTGTGCCCTGCCCTTCAACAGTCATGAAGTTTTACCAGATTTTTATCAAAGTAAAATTTGTGCCTTCAGCTCCAAACCTGAATGCTCAATGAACATTTCTGAAAGCATAATAGCCAACAGAAAATGTGAAGCTATCACCTTTGATATGGGGAATAGTGGAAACTTCTCTGAAATAGTTAAGGAGGAGTATTCCTTAAAATCTACAGTAAAAAATGTAGACAAAACTTGGGTAAAAACATCCATACCTTTGAGAAATCTGACAGAAGCTGACAAATAACTACTAAAAAGCATTTAAAGAACATACAGACACAGAAAGGGAATCCCATTTGTGTTACCAAGAGTCACTCAGTGAGGGAATTACAAATTTAAAAGCTTACATGTGGAATAGTTAAGGAGATCCATAAATGTGTTGGTTGCTATTTGAAGCTGTAACTTAAAAAACATAGAAACAAACAAAACAAAACAACAACAACAACAACCAACCAACCAACCAACCAACCAAACCAAACCAAAACAAAACAAGCTGCTTCTCAGTAATGCCACGTGGGAAGGGATTAAATTATATTTATGGTTCACTGCCTAGTAAAACACCTGGCAGAGCGTAGATCTTGAAAAACCCTTTTTGTTCTGACTGAAAACTTATATTTAGAAAAATAAATCATTTATCTGCAGGAAATTGAAACAGGAAACTGGTGAAATACTGTTCTGTTGTTTTGCTAGATTATCTCAATTAGCATTTAAATGTGATTTTTCTCTCTTGGATCACCGAATCAAACTGCAAATTGTATAACACTGTTCCCCAGTCACCCTTCAGCTAAGTAAAACACTTTGAGCTTAACCTGGATGAAGTTTTGGACTTAAGGCAAGAAATGTAAATGGCTTTTAGGAGCCTTAAATTTGTTAAACAATGCACTATCTGAGTGCATGTTAAAAACATTCAAACGGTCTTGAAAGACTAAAGCAAATAACATAGACTGAATTTTCATTATGCATATTATTAGTCTGTCCCCCATTTTGAAGTCATAAGGAATGGAAATCATTTCTTATGGACAGACTCATAGCCAAGATGCAGGGTTTTCAAGCTATGACATCAACTAAGGAAATACATTTTGGTGAAGGGAGGCTAGATAGTCTGTGATTACTCCAGTGGTCTGAAAGTAGTTATGAAGAGGGAATGTGAAAGAAGAATATGACAGCAAACAGCACACTCAAAATCAGTTGTTCAAATATGCTCTATTCAGTAAGAGTTGAATAAAATATGTTCCTGTGATGATTTTAGCAGACAAAGGGAAGAATTACAGAAAAAATAATCTGGAAAAGGCTTTGGGAGGTCATCTATTCCATCTTTTTGCTCAATCATTTAATACTAGAAATGAAAATACTGAGATTAAAATAACAAGTTTGGTTCTGCTGCTGAAGTGACATGGAAAGATACGCTTATGAAGACAGAAGATGTTTTAGACTTTCTTGTGTGGGAACACCAAGTCCACTACTAACGCTATACACTACAGGGTAAGGAAGACATTTTTTAGTGAATTGCTTTTTGTGATTAATTGGTTTTTTGACTGTGCTATATTAAGGCTATATAATTAGCTTGTCCCTACTTAAGCCTTATAGAATCCTTTTGAATTTAAGGTTTTAAGATCTACTCTTACATGGCACCAGACAGTCAACACAGGAGGAGTTCATTATTTTCTACATCTATTCTCTGCATCCTAATCTAGGTAGAGCTCAGACTTCCACCTACCCTCTACCTGTCCACTTTTTTTTTTTTTTTTTTGGTGAAACTTGTAGAAGCTGTGTGGGATTCAACACTTCAAGATTAAGAAACCTTGGATGCTTACAAAAACATGGCTACACTTGCACTGTCTAAACTTCCTTGACAGACAGTGGAGGTGAAAGACTCTACTGAATAAGTTGCTCATACACATGTATCCAATCACTATTTAACATATAAAATGGACCCTAGCTGTATCAGCAGAAAATGGCTGCAAATCTCTCCTAGGTCTTGCATCATAGCTATGTGTCTGCCAAAGCCACATAGTTGTCTCAAATATGCATGGACAACTTACTCAAATCCTTAATGTCTTTGAAACCTCTACCATTCTGTCAAATGTAGACTGATTATAGATTTAAAATACATATGGCTAACAAGATACACAGTGAATCTCCAGTTCTCCTAGGGAAACAGGTTGAAAAATGAGCACACTTCTTATGGAAGAATGAGTACCTTGAAATTGTAAAACAATTCATCAAGAACAATGCTGTTAAAAGGCTTTTCAGTTCAGGTGTATCCACTGAATAATAATTTTGAAAACAGGTCATTCTAATTTCCTTTCCAGTGAAAGAAGATAGTCTATCCTTATAATCTGATGAAGGTAAGGGGAAGAGCATGGGGGAAGGTTTATGTGACTGTAAAAGTCAATGATCATTTCTGTTTATTAGACTTTGTTAGGTTTGCAGAGTGAGCAGAAGTGCACTAACAGATTTATGTAAGGCTGTCAGGGCAGGCAACCTGAGAACCCTTCAGTAATGGAAAGCTATTCTAGAAAGCAGCTGTTAGGGTGTGGAGCAAAGTGCAGGAACTCTGATCGTTAAAGAAAAAAAAAAAGAAAAACAAAAACAAAAAAAAGGGAGAGAGAGAGATAATAGAAGTGCTTTAATATGTGAATATGTTTCTGAATAGCACAACACTCCCATGTCAAATATTACCGACTAATGGAGAAAAAAAACTTTTTTGAGGTGTGCATGGTGGTACAACATATCATGAACTTCTGGCACACTGAAATAGGAGTAGTCACTGTTTCAAACATTTTACAGATTAACCATGATATTAAATATTTTCCAAAAAAGTTGACAGAAGAAATGATAAAAATTGGAATTCACCATGAATGAGGGAAGATTTTTAACTAATAATTATGTCAAGCTCAACAATTGCTGCTTTTCATTTCTTATTTTGCAACGAAAAGACATGAAACCAGATCAGAAGGTAAAAAGATGAAAACCAAATTTAAATGAGCATCCACGGCCTATATTCCTTCTCAAGCACACAATTTCGGCATTGGACAGAGCTGATATGATTCACTCTGCTGTACATTAGAATAATACTGTTTCTGTCAATCTTTTCAAGAGTGAAGCCATTTACTTGGTCACAAATGAAACTCCTATGATTTTAGCTTTCTCTTGGAAGTGTTGTATAGTGGATAAAACACTAGACAGGGATTTTGCCAACTTGCTTTCTATTCCAGGACACAGAGCAAACCATGTTGCCATTTTACGCTTTGTATGCTTGATTCAAAGCACTTTGAGATCTAAGCACAAATAACAAAAGAGTAGAGAATATCATTTTTTATTGCCACTAACTCTTAACTGACCTCTTCCTACATAAAATCATTATCTGATACCTGATATAACTGTTCTCCACACCATGTATCAATGACCTTATTATCCTTTCCACTTCTGTATATGTTAAACACTGCACTGGAGAAAACTTTTATTACTTTGTGTTGCTTTAGTAAGAGTTAAGCTTTATTTAGTTTTTCCATCATTTTCCCTCTCTGTGCCAGTGTCAGCAGGAACACTGAAACCCTCCTGGCTGATCAACTTGTTTATTTAAGTTGTTTCCAAATAGATTTTTTTTTAAATAGAAAATTAACACAAACTGAAGGAAAACAGAATACAAGTTACTGCACCTACCCTAAGTTATTACTGGGAAAAAAAAAAAAAAAAAGTTACTGTGGCATAAATTACTATTTTTCCTTCACTGCAAACAGTTTCAGTTTGTCCCCATATATTTCTGAGCTACAGCAAGTAACTAGAATCTTTTTGCTCTGTAGTTTAACAGGTTAAAAAACAAAACAAAACAAACAAACAAAAAACCCACAGTTGCATAAGGAATTGATATCTGTGCTGAATGCAAAAATAAACACATACAATTATGAAAACACACTCATTTTCTCCAGGAAAAAATTGAATACTGAAAAACTTTGTCCTCAGGATCTCAGAACGGCTGGAACTAGGAAGAGAGGATAGAAAAAGTCCCCAGGGCTGGTTTTCCCTCTAAACTGTCCTTTGCAACTGCATGAGAAATTGAAGTGAACCTTAGAACATTATTCATATGGTGAAAATTAAGGGAACATATGGAGTTTGGAACAATAGTTTGTCTGGGAGAATATTTGGGAAGTGAGAGAAAATCTACAAGCTGAAAGAATGGATGTTGCAACTGTATATTAAGAGGCTCTTGGCTGCAGTTCTCGACGTTAGCCCAGCCATGAGGCACAGAGGAGGAAATAACGAGAAATTAGTATGAGATCATGGAGGTGTGACAGTTTTCTCAGACAGAGGAAGAGGACCAACACCGTCTGCCTGTTCTGGGAGGAGAGTAAGGGCCTGAAAAAACTACTCATGCAGGGATTTTCGCACTTCTCCTAAAAAAAAATGTGAGACTAGGACTATAAAACTGCAGGCTTCCCAGGTTAAGATGGAGGCTATAACTCATGGCAAGGTTTTTTTTCTTGTTAATATTGTAATATTTTTTGTTGTTGTTGTTGCTCTTGATCATTGACATTTTAATAGAAGCACTCAGTTCTAAGTTCCAACTCTAAACTACTGAAATTTAGGGAAATATCATTTCCTGATCTAGTATCATGTCTATGAAAACAAATAAAAAGAGGACTGTAGGTCCTCTCCCAGAACATGGGAAAGGATTAAATATGTCTCTAAAGAAAGCAGATGCTCTGCTATAAAGAATATGCAATCCATATAACTAGCAATAAACTGAAGGAGACAAGCATGTAAGGCAAAAAATACTACAGGCCTGAGTGTTTAGTCTTGAATCAAATTAATGAAGTGCTGTCTGTTCCAGAAGTTTCACTGACTTCCATGGATGAAAAAGTAGTCCTTAAATTAATAAATCTCTTTTGTTGGCTGGTTAGGTCTACACTGTTGTCCAATTTGCCCTTGGAATTTGCACTAAGAGAGTTAGAAGGGAATATAGAAACTGTAATTCCCTGCCAAAACCCTACTGTATCACAATAATACACAATGTTATGCTAGTTTTTACAATATTTGGCACGTTTACCCCAAATTACAACATGATATCAAGAACACGTAACACAGAGATGGAAAAACACCAGCCAATACAAACACTAGCTACAAAAAAAAAAAAAATGTAAGATTGCAGTGTACATTCTGTCAACGCAACATGTACCCAAAACGTGATTTCATTCTTCTGAAAAGGACTGAAAATGCATCCAATCTCCCTTAATTCTTTGCAACCAAGATAGTTCCCTCCTCTTCCCCTTCCCTTTCCTTTTAATCCTGAAATGGATTTAAAAATTTTTGCATATATGAGTATCTTGATTTTTCCTGTAAGAAACCTATAATGTTAGTACTGTTGATCCTGTTGATCCTGATAGCTTTAGCAGATATTACCAGAAGAACTATTTGATTCCAGAAGACTAAGAGCTTAATTTCTTAGACTACTTGATCTAAGCCATAAGCATCAAAGTGATAAACAGAATGGACTTTCTCAATATTTTTAAATCATGACCCCTTCTCAGCAGTCAGTGGAGCACATATGAAATTGGAAAAATCCAAGCTTCCTGCCTGGCTATATATGTGTGTGTCATACCACTTCTTACTTTCGATGTACGTGTATCCCTTAAGAGGTCTTTAAAACTAGCACACTATCTAGAAAATGGACGCTTTTTCTTTTAAATGCTTTTCGTTTCCAGCTGTTACATCTGGTTTTTTTTTTTTGTTTGTTTGTTTTTTTTATCAAAGTTAAGACTTCTGTTTCAGTTTCGGAGTTGAAAATATATATATATGATTATGAAACAATTCTTCACATAAAGAGACAGGAAAGCACAGCTAAAAATAGATGTTAAAGTGATATTGGGAGAATTCTGGTGAACTGTGACAAACCAAGTCTTACAGAAAGTGTGTTGGTCATTAAGTAAATAAATAAAGCAATATAAACTGTACAAAAAACAACCAACCAAACAAACAAAAAACAACAAAACACAAGAATAAACAGTTTTTTGAAAAACATCTGTTAAAATTTTCAAGAAAATGTATCTCATGTTAAAGCTTAAGGAGTAAAATCCATTGTTGTGCAGAGCTAGTACATAAATTCCACAATAAAAATCCCTAATTCAAACCCCACATGAGATTTAGGATACAGTTATCAGAAAGCCTTACATTGGCACCCTGCAAACAGTGGCATACTGAAAATAGCTACATTTGAGAACAGTTGGAGGGAAAGGAGACTACCCATAGGATATAGCATTACTATTTCTTACATTTTATCAGAGAGAGAGAGAGAGATTTTGAAGAAATGCAGTAAAATAACTCAAGAAAAAAAATAAATCTAACAACTTGCCTGCACACACACACAAAAAAATAATAAAAATCCCATAGGTAAGGTAGAAAAATAGTTTTACCTTTTTAGAAATTCCCTTAATTAGATAAAATTAATAAATGTGGAAAAGGAAATTGTGAGATAAAAATGCAATTTCATGTATCTTTGAGATTAAGTACTCTAACATCCACTTAGTGATTTCTGGAGTGACTGGATTAAATAATTAAAATATTTCGGAGCATCCTTTTACCTGGTTGATTTCTAAATACAACTCCTACAAGTCAGAAAAAATTGTGCATGAGCAAAATTGAATCACATGGTAATCCACAAACGAATGTTATTCTAGTGTGCAGTTAAGATCCAACCTGCATAATAAACGTTACTTGGTTCTCCAGAAAGCTTCACACAAGTGGATTACCACTTTAAGATTTGTCCTTTACTAGAGTTTGATTTTTCTTTGTGTCCTCCTCACTAGCAGATAATTTCTCTCTGCAGCTGAGTATATTGGCTGCACAACGTTCAACACACACACAGAGAACATCTGCGGTAAGCCTCCAGGCACTGAAATATTTTGGGTGGAGATAAGTCAATTGTACATCTGAGTGAGTAATTTCTGCCCTGGCATAGGGATTTGCCTTCCTTTGAACGCTGAAAGGAGCTATGCGACTTTTAACCTGGTCTGAACTTTAAAGAGCTGCTGACGCGTACTGGAAAACTTTACAAAACCTTATATAGAAACAATTTTGCTTGTGTTTTATTATCTCTTCACATGTATCATTAAACAGAACAGTTCAATCTAAAATATGTAGCATAGAGTTCTTCCAGTCAGAGAAGTAAAACATCAGGCACTTTAAATGTTACATATGTAAGCATTAGTAGGAAATTATCATTGTTTTCATTTTTTTGTATTGGCTTCCACAGAGTCTTTCCTTGCTGATAAAGCCAGCATTAACTGAGATTTATGATATAAAAGTATAGTTTTATTGCTTCAAATCCCTCCCGTTTTGTCCCAATACCTAGAAAAACTTGGCAGCTCAAGTGCTGAGAGCATTGTCTACGTCTGACTAATATTTATCCCATTGTTTCATTGTACTTTCCATCTTCTTTGTTCTTAATAGCTCACTTTTTCATACTTAGACCATCAAGTCTTTGGCCAAAGGCCATATTTTTATTCTGTGTTTGTCTTGATCCAGGCATCTGAAGCTCTATAGAAATAAACACAAAAATTACAATATGAGTGTGCAATAACAAAAAACAGAACAAATATCCCAACTTTCACCAAATAGAATTAATTTGCTTCAGACTCATTTAAGAACTGGGTTTGGTCAGCGTCTAAGATGTACACAGAAGCCTTTATTTATTTTAACTCTGTATGTCCAATTAGTAACACAGCAACTACTTTCACATTCAAGGAACTCAGGTAGAAACTTGATGAGTTGTATTTTTTGTTCTTGTGGTGAGATGCACATTTATTCAGGTAAGAGGACTTAGCAAGCTGATGCCATCAACAAGGATGGCACTTGCTGTTGAGTCATATTATACATTTATGCAACTACACAAATCCTTTTTTTCCCTAGATCTAAATGAGCATCCACCCTTGCTCTACTCCCAGTATGTTCTGGGCACCTGCCATAAAAAACAATGTCTGTAGTGTACACATATATCCTCTATAAGGTTAAAATAAAGATTCACTAAAGGAGTTGTTCAAAGCATACCCCTATCTATCTGAATTAAATGGTGGGACATTGGTATAAGAGGTAGGTTTTAATCGCATGTCTCTGGTTCTTTAGAAACACTCCATCACTACATTTCTATTTGTATTTCTCCCCATGGGTAGGTACTCTTTTAATTTATTTAGAGGCAGTCCTTAAATCTTCCTTAGTAGCCTAGGCATTAATCAGATTTGACTAGCAGTTCCAATATAAGACCTGTTGTATAATGTCTTCCTCAAGGTAGAGTTACAGACATAGTTGTTAGGTTGGAGTAGTTCTCAATAATTTTTGAAGAAAATGGCAGGTAACATACCCATAGGTATATCAAGACAAAAAAAAATAAAATTTTTTTTTGAGTGTAATGTCATTTAGCATGAAGCCTTTTACAATAAGTAATTGCATAGCTGATGTCTAACACAAATATATTTTGAAGTTCATAAAAATTCACTACGATAGAGAATTATTTCAGTGATTGCTGTAGAGGTTTAGAGCTTTGCAAATAAGCTACTGTCTACTTAAGGGGATCATTTTAGTAATTCAGTTTTGAAAATATTAGCCTTAGCCAATTGATAGGTTGTGGTAGCTAGTATATTAAAAACCATTAAATAAGTGTAATATGGAAAGAAGGAAAGGAATAAAAATTTTAAAACAGCACATTTTCATACACAGATGTAGAACAATGTATTATTTTCTATTGTATGAAAAATACTGTGATCAGATAATTCTATGCAAACGTTGCGTAGACACACTGGTTTATTCACAAGATCTAAACTCTGGCATTTGCATTAGCGTTTAACTCTGTGAACCTGACATTCTTTTGTATGGAATACACACAAATACAGATGGCCTTAATACTGTAACATAGTACTGTACATTGGAACGAGTGATTTAGCAAATTTAGCAAACATATTCTTTCAATTAAATAGAAACTCAAAAAAAAAAAAAAAAAAGTTGCAAGGTATTTGACCTCTATTGAATTACATGACTGATACCCTTGCACAAATATGTTTCAAAATTTATGTCCCACTCCAGCAGAAAATATCCCCAGTCTTCCGGGTCACTGAAACCCTGCTGGCTGCAGAGGAAGCCAAGGGTGTGGGAGGAGAGAAAGAAAGAATGTTAACAGTTAGAGGCTGCAAGGCTGTTCTTGACGGAAAATTCTTACCTCTACCTCTGTGCCAATGTCTTCAGACCCCTGTTTTGATTAGTTCAGAATATTTGTCTCCACCATATCCTCTATGTTAGAGACAATAAACCTGCGCATGTCTAAGCAGACTACAAGACACAGTAATTTAGTGGACTGGGGAAATACAGAGGAAGAAGAAGGTATGCCTATTGGAAACAGGATGCGTGAAAATTCTCAAGGTTTGTTTCAAAGCTTTTTATTTAGATTTTTTCCTTTGTCAAACATCAAATGCATAGGTCTGAACATATTTTATTTCATCTGAACATAGCTTTATTTCATAGGCACTTAATCATATTCTTAGCTGACACCTACATGAGAGTGCTCCAGTGCTCTGTTTGAGTTGTGCCCCTATTTTTGGTTTGATACAGTGGGAAACAAAAAACGTATTTGATGTGGCTGGTTTTCTGTTCCTTGTCCAATGGGAAAATAGTGGCTTTTAACTAATTTTTAGCCAAGCTGTCCAGAAGGCTGACCACCTTCCCTGTTTGCTGGAACAAGGTCAGATTATGCAGCCAATTGCTAAACCTTGATTTGGTGACACATTTTCACCCTTTTTATTCCGAGAACACATGGAGTTTTTTCAGCTCAATGCTACTACCAAGCTTCTCAATGAAGTATGTCTGACTTCAGGTCTTCAGAAAAAAAGGCCATTATGTGGACCTGGTCTGACGAATACAGGCTACAGAACTGCATCCTATGATTCCTTCTCCAGGCCTATCACTTCTGTTTGGTTTATGAAGTTTCTTAGCAGCATCATCCTTTAACTATTCAGTTCAAGATCCTGTCTCCTCTTCTTACAGTTCATTTAAATCACTGCCCTGGAAAAAAAATAATAAAAAAAAGGCTGCCTAGCAGCCAAATTGGACATTCACATAAAAAAGTAAAGTAAATGTTCTCTATGAATGCATTCAGCAAAGTTTGCAGGAAAAAATAACTTTGTTATGTTTACTGAATGCTCTACAAGGAAGAGAAATTGTGGATGCCCTATCCCTGGAAGTGTTCAAGACCAGGTTGGACGGGGTTTTGAACAACATGGTCTAGTGGGAGGTGAGGCTGCCCATGGCAGGGGGGTTGGAATTAGATGACCTTTAAGGTCTTTTCCAACCCAAACCATTGTATTATTCTATGTTTCTATGAAAGAGAATGCAGAGAGAGGCCTGGGAGTCATGGTGGACAGCAGATTGCCCATGAGTCAGCAATGTGCCCTTGTGGCCAAGAAGGCCAACAGTATCCTGGGCTGCATTCAGAAGAGTGTTGCCAACAGGTCAAGGGAGGTGATCCTCCCCCTCTACTCAGCCCTGGTGAGGCAACACCTGGACTATTGTGTCCAGTTCTGGGCTCCCCAGTACAAGAAGGACATAGAGCTCCTGGAGCAAGTTCAGAGGAGAGCTACTAAGATGATTAGATGACTGGAGTACCTGTCGTACGAGGACAGGCTGAGAGAACTGTGCCTGTTTAGCCTGGAAAAGAGAAGACTGAGGGGAGACCTCATCAATATGTATAAATATCTCAGGGGTGGATGTCAAGAGGATGGAGATAGTCTCTTTTCAGTTGTGCTCAGTGAGAGGACAAGAGGCAATGGGCACAAACTGAAGCACAGGAAGTTCTGGATGAATATGAGGGAGCACTTCTTTACTGTGAGGGTGACAGAGCACTGGAACAGGTTGCCCGGAGAGTCTTTAGAGTCTCCTTCTCTGGAGATATCCAAAACCCGCCTGGATGCCATCCTGAGCAATGTGCTGTAGGTGCTCCTGCTTGGCAAGGAGGGTGGACTATATGATCTTCAGAGGTCCCTTCCAACCCTGCCCATTCTGTGATTCTGTGATTCTTTGAAAGAGGACAGGTGAAATTTTATAATGCCAGCATTTTATAGTAGCAAGTAAAATGAAGCCTAATACTTTAGTCTGTTTAATGCCTTAGGACCTTGTTGAGGAAAAGAAAAATCTTTGATTTCAGCAGTACAGCACTGAAGAAGCATATATATATATATATTATTTTTTTTTTCTGTGAACCTTATGCAGTATGAAAGCTCAACAGTTCTTTGAAACTGGTTATAGATGTTATCATCATATGGCAGCAGCAGCCCAACAATAAAAAGATGCGATTTAGGTTGTGCTATACTATGAGTAGGTCTCAATCTCAGTAGGTTTTGTTCAGAGAGCAAGATGAGAAAAATAGGTCAAGTGGAAGCTGGAAGCACCAGAAATCTCAGAACAAAGACTGTTCTTACAAATGCTTCAACCAAAACAAACCTTGGAGTTTTTCTAGATTTGCCCATTGATCCACTATGATAGGACTAATTATTTATGATGAATATGATATAACTAATTATTTTCACTGATATTCAATACTACTGTTACTGTAGCCACAAATAATTTATTTACATTACAATACTAATAAAAAGATCCTAGTCAATTTGAAGATGTATCAATGAGAGCCATGTAACTCCACTGAAGTCACTCAGGGTTGCACATAGCCACATGCAGAAGTTTTACATGCACTAGCTCTGCCAAATGATGACTTTAATACTT